>NC_058090.1:52795895-53036997 GCF_014858855.1 Bufo gargarizans
TAGATCACCTGGAGGCCGTGACGGAGGTTCGATCAGCAGAAAGTCGTCCAGATAGTGGATGACGTGATGGGCACTGAAGGTGTGCTCAAGGATCCAGTGTAGACTGCTGGCAAACTGATCGAACAGCCACGGGCTTGATTTTGAGCCAAAAGTGAGACGATTAGCGAAATAATACAGCCCGTCCCACCTAACGCCATGCCACTGCCATAGTTGGGGGTGAATGGGCAGCAGTTTAAAAGCGTCGGTGATATCTGCTTTTGACAGCCACGTGTACTGCCCCAAAGACAGTATGACCTGAATTGCCTCATCTATGGACGCATATTTCATGCCAAATTCCTCGGAGGGAATGAGAGCATTGAGGCTAGGCACGTCAGAAGAATGTGGAGCTGACAGGTCATAAATCAGGCGTTTTTTATTGGAGAACTTGCCAACAACCATGCCTATCGGACTAATTCTCCAGCAGTCGAAAGGGGGCTGGCGCAGAGGACCTATCAGGTAGCCCTTTGCCACCTCTGCTTGAATGAGGCCACTGACTGCCTCGGGGTTCCTCACCGCGGACAGCAAGTTCCTACATTCGTACGTGGTCTGTGGTAGGGATATCTGGCCTGTGTGGAAACCTACGGTGAAACCGTTTAGGAGGAACCTCACCCACTGTTGGTCTGGATGATCAGCCAGGAATGTGGCTAGCGTGTCAACATGTACCCTGCCTAGTCATGCCGGGTGAAGGCCTTTCTGGGGGCACGCTGTCTTGGGGTGAGCCCTGAAGCAGTTGGTGCATAAATGCAGCAACCGGCATTGGCTGTAGAAACACCCTGTGTAATTGAAGTTATTGCAAATTTGTGATTTGCCTAAATACTTGATGGGCCTGCCTAATTTATCAACCCCTGTGGCGGATTTGGGCATGACGCTATCGGGTGCCTGTCTAGTCTGGGAGCTGCCTGACGGAGGATTGCTGGAGGAGCACACACTGCGGTGTGGGAGTGTGAACTGCAAGTCGAACAAGCGGGGGCTCTCAAGCCAGCAAAATGGCGGCAAAAAAGCTCGGTGTCCGTCACAGCCCAGTCGACGGTGTGCTGAAACTGTGTGAGTAAGGCTGCTGCCCTAGCGGAAAAAGACCTGTGATACTCGTAGAAGGCCGTGCCACCGTATTTGTGGCCTAGGTCTACCACTTTGTAGAGGTATAGGTCTAATTCTTCACGGTGACTGGGCGACACGGAACAGATGACGTCCCGGTATAAGCTAAACGCCAGCACAAACTCAGTGATGCTGAGTTTGCGGTTTAGCCTGATGTCCCGTGACTTGAGTATGACAGACACCTCCCCGCAGGCGATGGTCTTATTATCAGGTACCTCGTGTGTAGCGATGAGTAGGCAGGCTAAATTGACATCCTTACCGTCTAGAATATCCTGCCTAACGTTGGCCGGAATGAAATGCGATGGTGCGACATTGGGGAAGTTGGGGGGGGGGGGGTTCGCCGCAGACATGGAGGGAACTGACGGAGACATGAGTGTAGGTGCGCCAGCGCTGGAGGTGGATGCCCTGTTATGAATTTCCTCTAGTCTGCTATGAAAGCCAGACATGGAGGACGCCATGTTGTCAATTGCTGCATGTAGCTGGGTAATGGAAGTCTGTATGGTGTTGGGCGTAAGCAACTCTTGACTGGAGCCTGGTTCGGACTGTAGCAAACGAAAAAGTTTGGCCTTCCTAGCAGATGCCGGGAAAGGAATCCCTCTGCGTAACAGTTCCGTAGTTATTCTGGATATGGTCCATGACCTAAGGGAGAGGGTCGTGCCTCTTTCTGACTGTACGTCCCCGCTGGCTTGGGATGACGCAGATGCAGTCGGAACCTGGTTGTGTGGCAGTTCCATCTAGAATACATGAAAAGCATGACACGATGGCTAGCTACACGTGACGATAGCCCATACCATACACGCTGGTGAACTAGTAAGGGAAGAAAGACTAACCGTGCAAGCTGTGCCTGAGGGAAATTACGCGCAACACCCGTGTACCGTGACATCCCCTGCCACCTAGAGTACCCCGTGACGGGGCATGTACAGCCGTGACAGCTGAGGACCGTGGGGGCCCGCAACTGCGTGTGAGTGGGTTAAAGTGGATGCCTGTGAGGCAGGAGACCTGTACGCTCGAACTGTAAGCCGTACCGAGCTGGGACTATACTGGCGCCTATAGCCGTGACAGAACTTGCGTTATCTCTGAAGGCGTGACAGAGTTGCGTATGCCTGAAGTCGTGTCAGGACTTAGACTGAGTCTGAGGACGTGACAGACTTGACGAGTTCGCCTGAGGACGTGACAGGTCTTACGGTGAGTCTGAAGACGTGACAGAACTGGCAAATGCTGAAACGTGACGGAATTGGCGTGAGAGTCTGAGCACGTGTCAGAAGTGGGGCGGCTGAAATATGTCGTGACTATGAACTGAGTCTGATGACGTGACAGACGTGCCGAGGCCGAACGTGCCGGGACTGCGTGTGAGTCTGATGACGTGACAGACGTGCCGAGGCTGAACGTGCCGGAACTGCGTGTGAGTCTGAGGACGTGACAGACCTGCCGAGGCTGAACGTGCCGGAACTGCGTGTGAGTCTGAGGACGTGACAGACCTGCCGAGGCTGAACGTGCCGGAACTGCGTGTGAGTCTGAGGACGTGACAGACCTGCCGAGGCTGAACGTGCCGGAACTGCGTGTGAGTCTGAGGACGTGGGGAGCACCCCCTTTTTTTTTTTTTCCCCTTTATTATTATTATTATATTTTATTTTATTTTTTTATTGGCTGTACATGAACCCCCTGGTGAGGAGTGGAACCCCTGGTGAGAGAGAGAGAGCAAGGAGGATCCTGACGGAAGAAGTACGTGACTACTAGACTGTGAAACGAAACAGAGCACCGGGTCAGCTTAGGGGACAGAAACAACAAAACAAATAAATAAAAAAAATAAAAATAAAACCTGACCTAATCATGATTCCGAAATCTACCTGCACCAGGATTTGTGAGAGTTTGATACTCTGACCGTCCGAACCCCTGAAGCCTGTGAAGACACCTGTTAAGGGATAAAATACAGCAATGATATCGACGGTGCCAACAACCTAGTGGCCATAGTGAACAACCTGTGAAACATAAAACACCGGACGAGTATGTTGGTCCAGAGCTAGATGCACGGGACAAGCTTCAGAATAATTACGTATGCCCGGCGTGGGTATGCTGCAAATTGCGTACTGGCCGGTGCGATCTCGAGAGCGGTACAGTTGACGCCACTGTATGACCAGTATTCTTGAACACGAATATTCGCATAGCGATTTAAATCGCGACTTCCTGAACGTCGCTAAAGGCGATCGCAATTGCGAATATTCGATCAACTTTCGTGCGCCTGTTCAGTGCGTGTGATGCGATTTTTGCAGTAAGAAAACGATGCCATTAGTGAGTGGTGGGAGGGACCATGGACCGTGCGACTGCGTGGATGCTGTCACTCTGCGAATATGAACCCGGCAGCATGCGGGAAGCGACCACGGAGACTGGACAGCCTGAGGCCTGCCGTTCGGATAATGATAATCTATCCTAGGGCTAAGTGTAATTTTATGTAGTCAATAGTTTACCTTTCTCAAGTCAGGTAAACATTTAAGGGGTCTCCGTGATGTCAGTACTAATGGCCTGTCCTCAGGATAGGCTGTCAGTATTAGAATACCCTTACCCTGGGTTCACACCTAAGCGTTCCTCAAACGCGCGTTTTTGTCGCACGTTTTTGTCGCGCGTTTTTATGCGCGTTTTTTGTAATAGTAAACGCGCGTTTGACGCGCGTTTGTGTCATTGACTGCAGTGTCCTATGGCCACAAACGCGCGTCAAAACGCCCCAAAGAAGCTCAAGTACTTGTTTGAGCGTCGGGCGTTTTACAGCGCGTTCGTACGCGCTGTAAAACGCCCAGGTGTGAACCCTTCCCATAGGGAAGCATTGGTTTTCATGTCTTAAGCGTTTTACAGCGCGTTTGAACGCGCTGTAAAACGCTCAGGTGTGAACCCAGGGTTAAAGATCAGCTGTTTGAAGAGGCCAAAATGAGCGCTGTGGCCTCTTCCTCAGCCGATGACATCACCTGTATGTGCGATCACTGACAGTGGCGGCAGCATCGCCGGACGGAGGAACAGCTTGACATCCGCACCCACAGCCTCGTGTGACCCGAGCAGACACCGAGCCAAGTACACGCCGCGGCGGCTGCGGGCATGGAGTGCCCGGGAGGGGGGATCCGGTGAGTGTGGTGCCGACAGCACTCTCCGGCGGAACAGGACGTGCGCAGCTTAGGCGGTCCCTCCGCTAGGAGGATGCTGTCGGCTGCATGTACCCATTGACGCCCGGCGGGGGAGGGGGATGGCACGCCTGTGCCGGGATACCTGCCGGACGGGAGCGGCTGTGGGTAGCGGAGGTGAAGCGCAGTAAACGCGGGACGGCTGCCGTCGGACGCTAATCCACCACGTGACCCGGAAGTGACGCTGCACACGCTGCAGTGCCGGGAATCGTAACGACAGCTGCCAGGGGGGAGGGCATGGAGGTGCCTTAAGTAGTGAGTGCGGGAGCCTCTCCTCCCACAAATACGGCAACTACGTTGCCTACACTTGTCCAGACACAATGCCAAAAAGGGACATGAATGAATGAAATTCTGCAGATTTGCAGTTGCAGATTTTCATGTGGCAAATCCGCAGCATTGCCCAGATTTTAGGAAATCTCCTCCTCATGCTGCATAAAAAAAATCTCCAGAGTAAATTGACCTGCGGTGCGGATATGAAATCTGCAGCATGTCAATTTATGCTGGGGATCTCTACTAGGGATTTCAACATTTGAAATGGAGAGGGTGAAATTCATAACTGTGATTAGTAGAGATGAGCGAATTTCATACAACTCTTTTCATGAACCATAAAGATACATCACTGATTAGCAATAGACAAGTCACAAAATTGTTATGACCAACAGTAAGAATTTACGGGTCCCATACCTTCAAATTGAGCTTGTAGAAATCCATGTGCTTGCTGCATGGACAACCCCACTGAGATGAACAGAACTAGTAATTTCTGCCATGTGTGACTATAGCCTAACATGGATTGGGGCTCATGCACTCACCATATAGGTGCATGTGTCTATTCTGTACAAATCAAACAAAAAGCAAGTTATGGAGTGCTTTATCAGCATGTGCGGAGGTATTCTTCCCCAGAACCTTTCCTTTTATGGCAGAATATCATGGACAACCACCCCCATTTTAACCTTATGATAATCTTTCTATGCATAGTTTATTGAAATGAATGAGCGCCTTTCCATTGGTCGGGGTCCCAGTTGGCAGACCTTTTGCGCTGGACTTTTTGTGATGCACATGACTGACACATCATACAGCTTTTTCATAGTAAAAATACTTTAAAACTTTGTATTGTAAAATAATCTTGATATGCATTTCACTTTTGTCTTTTAGGGAACATTGTTGTACTTTGGTCGACCTGCAGAACAACCGTCCTGAAATCTGTGACCAACCGCTTCATGAAGAACCTTGCTTGCTCTGGTATCTGCGCCAGTTTGGTGTGTGTGCCTTTTGACATTGTGCTCAGCGCCAGCCCGCAGTGCTGCTGGTGGATTTACACCCTGCTTTTCTGTAAGACCATCAAATTCTTGCACAAGGTCTTCTGCTCTGTCACCATCCTTAGTTTTGCCGCCATCGCTTTGGATAGGTAAATGCTTTTTTTTTTTTGTATAATCGTCAAAGAATCTTTTAGAATTCATTTGTTACGAGTGTATGTTTCTTGTGAACTAAATCACTCAATAACCATTTAAAGTGAAACTCTGGGAAGAATCGATGCAAATGAGCTCTTAACAAGCTCTGCCTCTGATGCCACCAAATGTAAGGCAGCTATCCTATAAGTCAGTGCTTGACCCTTTAAACAGGCCTGAAGACATGACTCAGATATAAAATAAGCCAGCACCTCATCTGCAGACAGCTGTTTCTGGGGTGATTGCCCCTCATCAGTGCAGAGCAGAGTACTGGCTTAACTGTGTGAGAGGCCTAAGTCAGGATTTGGGGGGTACTATCTCTCCTGGGGGGGAGAGTGCCTAAGTCGACGTTAGGAGACTTGTAGGCCATATATGCTCCTCTGGAATTCTGGGAAGAAAGGGATGCAAGGAATCCTGACTTAGGCCTAGCAGTTAAGCCAGTACTTTCTGCTCTGCACTAATGAGGGCCAATCACCCTGAAACAGCTGTCTGCAGATGAGGTGCTGGCTTATTTATTATCCTAGTCATGTCTCAAGGCCTGTTTAAAGGGTCGAACATTGATTTATAGGATATCTGCCTTACATCTGGTGGCATTAGAGGCAGAGCTTAATAAGAGCTCATTTGCATCCCTTTCTTCCCAGAATTCTAGAGGAGCATGTATGGCCTAAAAGTCTTCTCATGCCGATTAAGGCGCTCTCCCCAAGGAGAGATAGTACCCCCAAAAAAGTGAAACTTAAGCTTGGGTACTAAACTGTAATAGGTCCAGCTGTCTAGCTTACAATGCTACCAGAGGAATATGTTTCTGGGTTATTCCTTCTATATGATACATTTAGGTGGAATTCTCCTTTAAACATTATAGTAGACACTCGTATTAGCAGAAATGACCTAACACAATGCTGTTATTTTAGACTCTGTATTGACAGAATGAATAATTCAGTCTGGCTGAGGTAAAGGATTAAATCACCTGTGGTCTCAATGAAAAGGTTACACTCCCACATTATATAAGATAACACAACAAAATAGGGAGTGCATTACACACCGATATTAAGCAATAAAATGAATTTTATTGATATGTTAATTAAAAGTAAACATGATTTTGTAATAAATATACATACACAAGCAGGGATTTAACACAGTCATACATCACCCTGCTGTCAGCCCTATCACAGTAATATTAAGCATTATACCCCCAATTGATCAGAAAATTGGAATCAAAGTCCTAATCTGTATGGTCGATCAGGGAATGTAAGGTGTATATACGCGTATATGTATACCCTACATGAATCAAGGCAACACTACCAGGGCTCAGAACAAACAAGTCTAATAGTCTGGAGGTGCACAAAAAGGTAGAGCAACATACCAGAATAGCTGAGACTGACACCAGGGCAATGGCGCCCCTCGACGCGCGTTCCGCGTGTAGTTCGCTTCCTCAGGAGGAGTTAAAAACAGGGGGAAAAGGGGAAGTTTAAAATCGTGCCGCTTACCAATCATATGTCCGGATATAAGTCATGTGGTGTATCACATGACTGTGTGTCACTACCGCGGCGCATGGCCAATCCGCCCCCGCCACGTCACCTGACTTCCGCCCTCCCCCTGAGGCCGGCGGCGGAGAGGGCGGTCACACAGCTGTGATGCTGATCGCCACCGCCAGACCTGCACTAGAGAGAGAGGGTGGAAACGGACGCACGGGCCGAGCGGTCATGCGCACAAGTGGCACAGGTAAATCACGGCTATGATCATGTCAGATTCAACCTATGCCCTTTCTTGGGTCTCTCGCTGTATCCTATTTACACCATATACATGTCCAATTCTTTATCAACATCAAATAAAAAAGGCATACCTATTTTTATCTAAGTACAGTAAAAAAGTGCAAAGTGCAAATACAATTGTGTCAAGAATAAATAGTACGTAATAAATAATCGATAATTGATACACAGACTAAGCATTGTTATTCATAATTCATAAATAGTGAATACAGTAAAAATTTATATCAATAGTAAAATGACCAAATTAATCAAGTCAGTGATAAAGGAAATGTTACTCAGTGTCCTGTCTTATGTGGATGGTTTAATCAAATAGCTCATCACCACCGTCTTAGGGCTCATTCACACGACTGTATGGTTGCCGTACCCTTTGTTGCAGACTGCAAATAGCGCTCCACATTACACAGGCACCAGCTCGTGCTGTGGCGCGGGCCCATTGACTTGAATGGCGCTTCTGAGTGTTTACGTGGCCTTCTGATCCATGTCTCCGCTCTGCAAAAGATATGACATGCCCTATCATTTGCTGTATCTTGCGGATCGCGGACCCATTCAAGTCAATGTGTCCGGAGTACAGAGTTCACACGGTGCTGTTTGCGGTCCGCAATATGGGCAGCACAGCCATATGGTCGTGTGAATGGGCTCTCGGGCCTAGTTCACACTTCGGTGATTTGATCAATGATTTCCATCAGTGATTGTGCGCCAAAACCAAGAGTGCCGTCTACTCAGAGACCAGGTATGATGGAAAGATTTCTACCTGTTCTGTGTTTTTGACCTGCACCTGGTTTTGGCGCACAATCACTAGTGTGAACTAAGCCTTAGTTAAAAAATTTAAATTCAGAACATAGCCTGCTGTAAAGAACAACTTTAATTTGGTAACAATTCCCGCAGGGATGAAAATTGCTTGATCATTCCTAATTGTAAAGAAAGTGATTCCAGTAATAACATGAAAAGGAATTGATCCTCATTCTGTCACTTAATGTTTCCAGTAGCTCTAAAAAAAAAAGACAAATTATTCTACCTGGTCAACAATAGTCAGCATTTATTTGCAGATTCTCAGATTAAACAGACAATAGAAATCCATTATAACAATGAATATATTAATATCTAAAACATACATTTATGTTGTACAGTGCAGAAACACAGAAACAGCTATTTACAATGGGATTATTAGAGTAGCACCATCTAGTGGATTATCCTGTTGAATTTCTTTTTTCTTCATGTGTTAAAAGAGGACCTGTAACCTCACCTGACATGTCTGTTTTAGCTATTTACTGGTGTCCCTCTAATAATAATTCTGGAGCATCTGTTCTTATGACTCTATAATGTGCCATTCCTTTATTATTCCTGCTAGAAGTTATGAATGAATTGCTAGCAGTTTGCAGTGAAGGTCCAGATGGATGTTACCAGTTGGAGGTGCATCCCTGCTCAGTCTGAGACGATTCAATCAGTGCTGCCAGGGTTTGAATGTACAGGGACACATCCCAAACTGGTAACACCCATCTGGTCCTTTATTGTAAGCTGCTAGAAATTCATTCATACTTTATTATTCCTGCTAGAAGTTAACGGTGCATTATAGAGTCATAACAACAGATGCTCCAGAATTATTATTAGAGGTATGCTCCAGAATGGGGCAATTACAAGTAGTTACTAATCATGTCTGATATGGCAGGTAACAGACTTGCGGCGCAAAGAGGAAGTAGGGAGAGGGAGGAGTGGTGACCCCTAACTCACCTGGTACTGGCACCTGGCTGCCCTGACATCCCTAGACGGGCTGCTAACATGTATGCCGACCACATGCCTCGTCCCTGACTTACCCTGAAAGAAGCCCTAGGTAGTGAGTATTGCGGTGGGAGCACTAGTCCTCACCACTGACACCTAGGGTAACAACAGGGAAAGGACAAATAACACTAACACCACAAACAATCCCCAAAGGGAGTCAACAAACAGGAGAGAACCAGAGAACCGGAGATCCGACAGCACCTGTTCCAACAGCTCCACAGCTCCTCGAAGTCCACCAGAGGTCAGAATAGAAAATCTGGAAGAAAGGTCTACATCTGGCAACAAGGTAAGTAGAAAGGGAGAATATATAGTAGCTGGGAGTGGCTGACAAAGACCAGCTGAAAGGAAAAGCTACAGATTCCTAAATGGGACAAAAAGGATTGCAAACCTAAGCAAGAAAACCTGGAGCGGAATCCATTCCCACAACAAGGCCATGGAGCGTTCCCTTGAAACCGAGCCACCCGCTGCCACCTTCTGACCCCAGGAACAACAGGGTCAGCGATGGGTCGTGACACTAACACAGACGTATCAGGAGAGGTGACAGGTCCTCTTCAATACTTGCCAAATGTTTAAAAGAACATAATAACAAACAAAAAAAAAAGAACACACATCATTGTAAACCAAGGAAATGATGAATGCACCGTAAGGGTAATACCCAGCTCCTTCACACGTGGCAGATTTTCTTGCAAAAATGTATGTTACCGAAAATCAGTTCCACTCACCTGATTGGAGCTTTCAGAAATCCATGTGCATTTCACCAAAACAACCCCATTCATGTAAATGGAGATGATTTTCAGTTGCAGAAATTAAGGCAACAAAATCTGCCACGTGTGAAGTTGCCCTGGAAGGGAAGCGCTCACCCCCTTCTGTCTCCTTCTGTGGGCCTCTGATGCCTTGTGTAGCGAGGTCCCTGCATTGTTTCAATCTGAAAGCAGAACTGCTGTCCAGACATTGCTTCTTCCAATTTGTAAAATTATGAATTGACCAGTGACTCTGACTGATTGACTGTGGTTTTCTCACAGGTGTACAAATTCTTCAGTACTCATTAAGACTCACTTTAAGGGCTCATGTACACAACAGTATTGCTTTTTCAGTGTTTTGCGGTCCGTTTTTTACGGATCCGTTGTTCCGTTTTTATTTCCGTTGTTTTTCCGTTTTTCCGTTCCATTTTTCCGTATGCCATATACAGTATAGAGTAATTACATAGAAAAAAATTGGGCTGGGCATAACATTTTCAATAGATGGTTCAGCAAAAACGGAACAGATACTGAAGACATATGGATGCATTTCCGTATGTGTTCCGTTTTTTTTGCGGACCCATTGACTTGAATGGAGCCAAGCACCGTGATTTGCGGACAAGAATAGGACATGTTCTATCTTTTCACGGCACGGAAATACTGAAATACTGAAACGGAATGCACACGGAGACACTTTAGTATTTTTTGCTGAACCATTGAAATGAATGGTTCAGTATATGTTCCGCATACTGAACTCAAAAAACGTCCAGTATACTGAACGCAAAATACTGTTGTGTGCATGAGCCCTAAAGGGAATTTGTCACGTCATTTTCTCCTATATAACAGCACTGCCCCACAGAAGATTGCAAACATATTCCAAACTTACCTGTTTGTACTGTGTGTCTTTATTCCATGTGCAGAAAAAGTGCTTTTCTTCTGCAGGAAAATGGCTCCCAAGGGCCCGGCTGGGTGCGGTTTGCTGTTCCCTGTGCAAAAAGAAAACCAGACACCAGACTTAAGAAGAGCGGAGGCTGCTTTAGCTGCTCATATCTTGGGATTGGTAGCAGCTAGAGATTTGGGCCTGGTCTTGTTTGAAACCTTACATTCCAAGCTTTCAAACAATACAGCATTAAGTACACTACATCAGAAGATATAGCTGTTAGAAATCGGGATGGCAGAGAATGCAGGTTAAAGTGAAAGTAAAAACAGGTTTCACTGCTTTCACTCCTGACTCGATTTCTAACAGCTATATCTTCCGTTGTAATGGATATAATGCTGTGATTGTGGTATTGTCTGAAAGCTGCATGGCCACAGCTGCTTCATCCGCACACGGGGAGAAGCAGCGGCGACCATGCGGGGATCAGGAGCATTGCGGGGAGCCAGGTAAGTAGAATCAGTGTAAGGACCCGGGCATATGGGGGGGGGGGTATTTTCGGATAACCCCTTTAAGTCTGGTTTGCTTTGGGCACTTGGAGCAGCAAACCCTGCCCAGCCGGGCACTTGGGAGCTGTTTTCCAGCATAATAAAAGCACTTTTTCTGTACATGGAATAAAGACACAAAGTACACACAGGTAAGTGTGGAATGTGCTTGCAATCTTCTGTGGGGCAACGCTGCTATATAGGTGAAAAGAATGTGACAGATTCCTCTTAAAGGGGTTGTCTGAGTTCAGAGCTGAACCCGGACATACCCCCATTTTCACCCAGGCAGCCCCCCTAATATGAGCATCAGAGCACTTCATGCTCTGATGCTCTCCTTTACTCTTACAAATTGCACAGGGCAAAGGCTTTTAAGAGATCCAGTGACGTACTGGGCTCTCCATAGGGACTGCTATGCGGAGTCTTCCAGCTAGCAGTGAGCCTGGTGACGTCAACGGCACTAATGGGCAGGCTTTAAATGCTTTATCTGTAAAATGGCTAGGGCAATGCTACAGCCCGCCCATCAGTGCTCGTGATGACACTGGCAACACTGCTAGGAGGAAGCCTCTGCCTAGCAGTGTAAAAACAAACAAAGAAGCCCTTGATCTGCACTGGGCAAGGGAGAGCATCGGAGCATGAAATAGCAACAGAACAGCCTGTTAGTGCGGAATGCTACATATATCCACGTTATATCTCAATTCTTATGAAACTGATAAGAATATGACTTAAATTTTTGTTTATCAAATCAGGAAATCAGAAATGAGAGCTACACATGAGCCCTCAGAAGACGGGATTCAAAGCAGACAAAGTGACAGATTGATTTTTAACTCTTGTATCTCAAAAGTAGCTTACATTTTTTTTTAAATAAAGGCCAATTAAAATATATATATTTTTAGCCCAAAATGAGTAAAAAGCTAAAAAATGCCCCTGAAGGTGTTCATAGCCTTTAATATTAATTACTTAGTAAAACTTCTGTCTTTTTAAGCTAAACCTTTTTTTATGTCATTGCAGATATTACTCTGTGCTCTACCCTCTTGAGCGGAAGATATCAGATTCCAAGGCCAGAGACTTGCTAATCTACATTTGGGCTCATGCAGTTGTCGCCAGTGTCCCTGTTTTTGCTGTGACTAACGTGACTGACATCTATGCCATGTCCACCTGCTCCCAGTCTTGGGGCTACTCTCTGGGTCACTTGGTATATGTCCTGGTGTACAATATCACCACTGTATTAATACCTGTTGCTGTGGTTTTCCTATTTATGCTACTCATACGCAGAGCACTAAGTGCAAGTCAGAAAAAAAAGGTGATCATAGCAGCTTTGAGGACCCCACAGAACTCCATATCGATCCCCTATGTTTCCCAAAAGGAGGCAGAGCTGCATGCTATGCTGCTGTCCATGGTCCTTGTATTCATTCTCTGCAGTGTTCCCTACTTGACAATGGTTGTTTATAGCACTGTGCTCAATGTATCCCATATCTCAGACTTTCTAATGCTTACTGCCATTTGGTTGCCTAAAGTTTCACTGGTCACCAATCCTCTCCTATTTTTGACTGTCAACAAGTCTGTGCGCAAGTGTGTGTTGGGTACCATTGTTCAACTCCATCGTCGGTACAGCCGTAGGAACGTGATCACCCTAGGATCAGTGGCAGAGGTGAATTTGGAGCCCAGTGTTCGCTCAGGAAGCCAACTTCTGGAGATGTTCCATATTGGACAGCAACAAATATTTAAATCTGTTGAGGATGAGGAGGACAATGAGGTAAAGTTAGAGGCTTCCAAAAGCTATAAACTGAAGGAAGCAATGTCCAGTACCAGCCAAGAGGTAGAACAAACTTTGGTCCAAAAGTTAATTCCTCAGAGCACAGAATCATCATCACAAGTAGCCCCGGTGATGCCTGGTGAAGCCGAACTGCTTAATGACAAGTACTCCATGCAATTTGGATATGGACCCTTTGAGTTGCCCCCACAGTGGTTGTCAGATAAAAGAAACAGCAAGAAACGTCTTTTGCCTCCTCTTGGAAACACCCCCGAGGAGCTCATTCAGACCAAACAGCCCAAATGTAAAGCTGAACGTAAAATCAGCCGAAACAATAAAGTTAGTATTTTTCCGAAAGTGGATTCCTAGCACAGCCTAGCTACAGAACCCCAAAAAGATCCTATGGATCTGAGCTCCAGCCTTGTTACATATGCTAAACAGCATACATGGCAGGAAGGAGACGCACAATCAAAGTGTTCCTTATTAAGACAGACAGCGTGCTGCAGTAGATTTCCTTGTGTGTTCTCTGCGCAACTGTGACATTCTGTGACAAATCAGAGAAGATGGCTTCAGAATGCTATGGTGCTGGAAGAGAGCGCCGGGGCTTCAGTATCAGATCTGATGACTCTTGTTTCATGGCAAACCAGAGAAATTGAGTTGTACAAGGCCTATGTAGAAACTGTCATCACACAACACAGCAGCGCCTCAGGTTAATTTTCATCTGATATGAGAATCTATGACTGTAGCCTGCGGTAATCCACGTGTGTCGTTTCTAATGGCTGTCACTCTGTTTGATGCTTAGCTCCATCAGTTATTACATCATTTTATATTTACACATGTATAACTATCTCCATATACAGTTGCAAGAAAAAGTATGTGAACCCTTTGGAATGATATGGATTTTTGCACAAATTGGTCATAAAATGTGATCTGATCTTCATCTAAGTGACAACAATAGACAATCACAGTCTGCTTAAACTAATAACACACCCAGAATTAAATGTTACCATGTTTATATTGAACACACACCATCTAAACATTCACAGTGCAGGTAGAAAAAGTATGTGAACCCCTAGACTAATGACATCTCCAAGAGCTAATTGGATTGAGGTGTCAACCAACTGGAGTCCAGTCAATGAGATGAGATTGGAGGTGTTGGTTACAGCTCCCCTGCCCTATAAAAAACACACACCAGTTCTGAGTTTGATTTTCACAAGAAGCATTGCCTGATGTGAATGATGCCTCGCACAAAAGAGTTCTCAGAAGACCGACGATTAAGAACTGTTGACTTGCATAAAGCTGGAAAGGGTTATAAAAGTATATCCAAAAGCCTTGCTGTTCATCAGTCCATGGTAAGACAAATTGTCTATAAATGGAGAAAGTTCAGCACTGCTGCTACTCTCCTAGGAGTGGCTGTCCTGTAAAGATGACTGCAAGAGCACAGCGCAGACTGCTCAATGAGGTGAAGAAGAATCCTAGAGTGTCAGCTAAAGACTTACAGAAGTCTCTGGCATATGCTAACATCCTTGTTAGCGAATCTACGATACGTAAAACACTAAACAAGAATGGATTTCATGGGAGGATACCACAGAGGAAGCCACTGCTGCCTTCTGGAGTGGCCCAGTCAGAGTCCAGACCTCAACCTGATTGAGATGCTGTGGCATGACCTCAAGAAAGCGATTCACACCAGACATCCCAAGAATATTGCTGAACTGAAACAGTTCTGTAAAGAGGAATGGTCAAGAATTACTCCTGACCGTTGTGCACGTCTGATCTGCAACTACAGGAAACGTTTGGTTGAAATTATTGCTGCCAAAGGAGGTTCAACTAGTTATTAAATCCAAGGGTTCACATACTTTTTCCACCTGCACTGTGAATATTTACATGGTGTGTTCAATAAAAACATGGTAACATTTAATTCTTTGTGTGTTATTAGTTTAAGCAGACTGTGATTGTCTATTGTTGTGACTTAGATGAAGATCAGATCACATTTTATGACCAATTTGTGCAGAAATCCATATCATTCCAAAGGGTTCACATACTTTTTCTTGCAACTGTACATCATTGCATTCTGCAGAGCTGTACAAAATTTGGAATCGTTCACATTAGACCCCAGCACAGCTCACAATCTAATTGTTCTTTTAGTAAATGAATCAATCTATTAGAAGTTTGACATTAAACAAGAGTAACCCCGAAGAAACACATGCAAACATGGGGGGAACATACACACCCAATGCAGATGTTGACACTCAGGACTAGAGTGCTGCAACATTACTTTTACATTAAGGAGTTGGCCACTTTTTGGGATTCTTTGGCAAATGCCCTTCCTAGCGACACATGCAAAAGGAAAGAATACTAACCTGGTCTAGACAGTGGTTCCCGCCTCCTTCGCTCCTGTCCTTAGCTGCCTCACTTGGGTCTCCTGCTGTCAAAATCCGCTTTGACACTGCTGCAGCCAATCACTGGCTGCAGCAGTAACCTGCTCCCCTTGCACCAGGTTAATTGGTCATATGAGGCAAGAATGGCTGAAAGTGATTGGCTGCAGCCAGGGGTATAGCTAAAGACTCATGGGCCCTGGTGCAAGACTTCAGCTTGGGCCCCCCTTCCCTTAGTGCTTTGTGGCCAGGGGAAGGGAAGTACATAGCCTTTGACAAAATCTTGACCTTACCCCTTCCCTACTGCCAGAGATGTAACTTGGCCTGTATGCACCTTCTGTAATACCGGTGTCTTCTTATGTGGCTCAAGGGTCTCCTTGGCCCGGTAGTGGCTGCTACCTCTTCACCCCCTATAGCTACGCCCCTGGCTGCAGCAGTGTCAAATTAAATCATGACAGCGGGGGACCTGAGCGAGGGAGTTGCGGACTGAGAACGAAGGAGGCAGGACCTAGTGATGGGGAGCAGGTAAGTATGTTTCTCTTTTGCAGGTCCGGCCAGGAGGGGTGTTTGCCATTAAAAAATAAATTAAATAAAAATCAAAAGGTGGCCAACCCCTTTAAACCGCTTCCAGAATTTTCAAAGGCCATCATTGTGATTGTTTATTGGAATGGGCACAGACACCCTGGTGGATACTGTATACTGGACAGGCAATGAAGAGACATGGTGCTCCAGAGAGTGCTCCAACCCCTTTGCTTAAACCTCTACCAATTACATATTCATGGCCCATTTCCTGAATATAGGTCATTAATATTTAGAACCTGGACAATTCCTTTAAGGGTGTGCTGCCTAACAACCACATGTAAATGGGTGTACGTGTCAGACAGTACATCCAAAGCAACTAAACTGTCTCAAATGATGCAGCTGTTTAGCTCAAACTAATCTATCACTGTGCTGACTGCAATGAAGGGAAAGTCTACTGAGCTGAGGTCAAGTCGTCTTGAAGGTTTAACATCACTTTGCCATAAGGCGAGTTGTGCCTTAGAAATTTGCAATTTTCAGACTATGGGTTCACAACAAACAGAGTAATTTTCAGTAAAATTACCCCAAAAACAATGGAATGGATGACATAAAAAGGATCAATGACATGGCTTTCCAAAGGCATTCTGCTTCAGAGATCTTTTCCATCATTTGATGACAAGAAGAAGAAGAGCAAGCAACAACTGAGTCTGCAGGCCCTTTTACATGGACCGATACTCAGGGCAATTATCAGGGCTGAGCAGTTGTAGAAAAGCTTGTTCCCGATAATTGACCTGTTTAAAAGTTAACAGTGATCACCCATAGAATGAGCAAACGCTTGTTCATCAGGTGCTCCTGTCGTTCTGGTGGCACCAAAATTCATCGTTCCGACTTTCTAAACAGCGATCTGCAGCCCAGGAACAATGATTTTCTATTGAGACAACCAAATGCCCTAGCGAACGCTCGCCCCTATACAGCAGAGGTGATTGCTGCATGTAAATGCAACCCTCTTCTCCACTGACAATCAAGCAATTATCGGGAACATCGGATTCATTCCCAATAATTGCCTGATATATCAGTCCATGTGAAAGGATCTTTAGATTGTAGATATTACTTCTGTTTATCCCATTAACAAGCACTAAGTAGAACCTTGCAGAAAGAATGTTCTCAATCGCAAGCAGATAAGCAGTGAAAGACAAGTACTTTTGAAAAAAAGTTGTAAGGGTATGTTCGCACAGAGAATTTTGTCCATGATAAAATCCCCCGCTTACCCCATGGCAGAAAGCGCTATGCTGTGCTGACGGTTCTGCAGTGGGTTTTCATGCGGATCTGTTCTTAATGGAGCTAAACTGTGAGCAGGCTCTGGCTGCAGCTTTGCGAGGGGTCAGCTCGGTGACCGCACCAAGAATGGACCAGTACATTCTTGGCGCAGTCTTGAAAACTGTGGGGCAAAAGCTGTGTGCCCCATGTACTGTGGTGTGTGGGAGGTGGTTTCAGTGCAGATTCAGACCGTTTTTGGCACCAAATCCTAGCTGAATCCCCAGCTGAAAATACTCCATATGAGCATACGCTAAGAGATATTTAAAGCTGAATTCTGAGCTTAGAGGCTGATCCTTTATGGAGAGGGCTTCCAACCCTGTTTCATCCCATGCACTTTGCGGCCTTGGGCTCCCTCTTCAAAAAAGCTGCACTGATATAAAAAAAAAGGGTCATGAAAAAAGGTCCATAGTGATGGTCCATTGGGATGTTTGCTCTGGAGCCCCCTCTCTTCTGTGTTGATCTTGATTAGAAGAAGTGCATCGGTTACAAGACTTGTTTTAGTCTTCTGGGATGGTGGACAAAGGCTCTTTAAAGATGGAGCTGTACAGATCTGTCTGCTTTAGTAAATCCTTGTATTCACCTTACATAGGAACATATTTTCTTTCCGTGTCCGTTGTTTTGCGGACCGTATGCGAAACCATTTATTTCAATGGGTCTGCAAAAAAAAAAACGGAAGTTAGTCCGTGTGCATTCCGTTTTTGTATGTAAATTTTTTTTAAAATATAGAACATGTCTTATTATTGTCCTTATTACAGACAATGATAGGACTGTGCTATTAGGGGCCAGCTGTTCCATTCCGCAAAATACGGAATGCACACGGACGTCATCCGTATTTTTTGTGGATCCGTGTTTTCCGTGTTTTTCAGAGAAGCATTTACTTATAGCTCTATGTTGTACTGTTCCTGTCAGAAATGTAAGAATAAATTGGAAACTGGATGTTACCAATTGGGGTGGGGATATCCTTACAGTCTGACTATGACCAATCAGTGCTTTAACAAGGGAAATTTCTAGTAGGAATAGTGGAGGGACACCATAGTTCACAAAAATTCACTCCAGAATTTTTATTTCATGGAGAATACATTATTTACTAAAACATACATGTCAAGAGAGCTGACAGATCCTCTTTAAATGCTCATTCCAGGATTTTACCCGCTTCCCCACCGATCAGCTGTTCTGCAGTAGCTGTTGGCGGAAGTCTGCACCAGAACTACACAGGTCTGATCCTACTGAGCTGAGTGTCAGTGGACATAGCTGTGTAGTTTCAGGGTCAACTTCCAGTGCTGGAGTTTGCCAGAAAAATCTGATCGGCGGGGGTGCGGAGTATCACCTGCCAATCAGAAATTGATGTCCATCAGTAGTAAAATCCTGGAATATCCCTTTAGGTTCATCAACAGGTGGATAACCAAAAATGTTGCTAACTCTGCCTTAGGATAATTGCTAATTTCTCATTACCGCCATATCCCTTGTAAAGCAACATTCACAAATGTGGCGGAGGTTCTGGCAGGACCCTATGTCGCAGATTCTGGCGAAAACAAGAACAAAATACAGGTAATATGTCCGGCAGAATGCCAGAATCCACAAAGGACCCCATTATAGTCAATGGGATCCATTGGGCGCTGGTGGTCCAACATATGACGGATCCGTTTTTATGTTCCTATATCAGAACTGATATAAACGTAATGGCATTGTTAAATTACTTCTCATCGAGCAGCTTTTAACTCTTGCAGGCATGAAATGTATTTAGTAAAAGTTATATCTAGAAACATAACATTTTTGTGAAAACAATGGCTTTTATATCTGAGCATCATACATGCTCTTACTTGCTATTATACTGTTATATGTATAATGTATGCAATGGGTTTGAATGCGTTTATGTAAGAAAACAGTGCTCCCTGGTATGTGCTCAATGATGTGAGGATTCAGGGACCAAATTTCAACAGCGACTAAATGGCATCTAGTTCTCAATTACGATGTAGCTGTATTTCTTGGATAATCACTTTCTTGTCATTGTTTTATATACCGTTTTGTTTTTGCTGGTTTACATTGTGCAAAGAAGATTGTATTTTTAAAGGATCAGCACCAAAGACATATTAATTAGGGTACGTTCACATCTGCGGCTGCGGATCTGGCAGGCTGTTCCGGCAGAGAGCAGACTGACGGATTTCGCCAGATCTAGTATTGCCGCATTCTACAGTTCACTGCCTGGTCCCCATTCACTATAATGGAGTCCAGCAGTGATCCGGCTGCTTTCCGGCATGTGAGAAGGTAACTTTAGGATTTACATCCAGATATCATTTTTTTGTAATTTCTTTTCCTGAGGTTTGTACATGTGATACGACACGTGCAGCTTTTTAAAGAAAAAGATCCAGGAACATTTCCTAGTTTCGTTAAATGGGTATCTGAGACAATGGGGGCATATCAGTAGGATATGCTCCATGGTCTGATAGGTGCAGGTCCCACCTTTGGGACCAGCACCTATATCAAGAACGTAGTGGGAAAGGTGGTGGACGGAGGATCCCGGGACCGGCCACCACCAAGCACTCTCCCCGCAGAAGTGAATGGGAGTGCACCGCGCTTGCGTGGCCACCGCTCCCATTCATTTCTATGGCGGCCCCATAGAAATAATTGGAGGGCGGCTGTGCATGTGCAGTGTGCCCTCCACCACTTTCAGGGCTCCGTTCTTGGTGTAGGTATGGGACCTGGACCTATAAGACAATGGGGGCATATCCTAGCGATATGCCCCCATTGTCTGATATGGGAAAACCCCTTTAAATAAAAATGTTCCGACCACCTACCCCCGGCCTACCAAGACAAGACATTAGTCCTACCATGAGGACCTCTCCCTTTTTACATTACACCATGCAAAATGTTCACTTCTACCATAGTGGTGAACGGAGGGTGGCCACTCATGCGCTGCTTTCTCTCCGTGCACTTCGGAAGCCTCATCCCGGAGATGAGATCTGGTCCCAGAGGTGGAGCCCGCACGTATCTAACATTTATCGCATATCCTAAAGATATGCAACAAATGTCCCAAATGGGACAACCCCTTTAAGGCCCTTTTAGAGGTGGGAGTGGGACAGTCTTCAAGCTGATGCCTTAGCGCTCTTATTGTTATGTGTTATATCCAATGTCATTTGATCTGCACCAGCAATAGTGACAATGTGTGATCCGAGAGCCCTCTATTACAGATGTCTTGCTGTATAAAGTCCAAGCTGGTCCATTTTTACAAACAGGCTGAAATGAGAATCTTTTGTAATTGCTGACTTTTATTTTTGTATTAAAAAAAGCAACATAACAGTGCTGGCACAATTGATCATGGGGGTTGTAGTACCTGCATACTATCTAATGCTCATTAGCACTGTGACTCATTATGAGAAAGAGCATGAGAGTAGCAGGATGCAACAGAACTGACTGATGGTTCAGTACATGCATGTAAAGGGTTAATATAGATTATCTTATTAATTTAACCTGTCTTTGGTTACCTCCATTGTAATATGCACATTGAATAGTTGTCCCATGCCGTGTCTGCTGTATGTTGCAATAAACTTCAGTTGAATGACTTATCTTTTTGTGTATTTATCAATGGTAGGACAATGCTTTATATGTTATTTAGGCCTCATGCACACGACTGTTGTGTGCATCCGTGTCCGTTGTTCCGTTTTCCATGATTTTCAATGGGTCCATTGAAAACTCGGAAAATGCACAGTTTGTGATCCGCGTCCGTGATCCGTGTTTACTGTCCGTCCCAAAAATATGACCTGTCCTATTTTTTTGACGGACAACGGTTCGCAGACCCATTCAAGTCAATGGGTCCGTGAATAAACACGGATGCACACAAGATTGTCATCCGCGTCCGTAATCAGTGTCCGTAGGCTACTTTCGCACAGACGGATCCGCAGATCCGTCTGCATAACAGCTTTTTCAGATCTGAGTTTTCACATTGTGAAAACTCAGATCCAACAGTATATTCTAACACAGAGGTGTTCCCATGGTGATGGGGACGCTTCAAGTTAGAATACACTACGAACTGTGTACATGACTGCCCCCTGCTGCCTGGCAGCACCCGATCTCTTACAGGGGGCTGTGATCCGCACAATTAACAGATCCGTCCCCATTGACTTGCACGGCCAGGCGGACACCAAAACAACTTTTTTTTTTACTTTCCTTCATGTCTGCTGATCCTCCAAAAATCACGGAAGACACGCGGAAACAAAAACGGAAACGGATCACGGAACAACGGAACCCCGTTTTGCGGACCGTGAAAAAATACTGTCGTGTGCATGAGGCCTTAATGGGGTTCTCCCACGATTAATGTAAAAAATTAAGATCCAACATCATACAGTACATTACATTCTCTGTCTAATAAACTTAGAACCAGCCCTGTACCTCACATGGATCCAGAGATCTCTACATTCATCACTTCAATTGCTCTACTATATTTATTTCATGCTGGAAGCCTAGGGGGCGTGCACTTTCTACTGCATCTAATGGAACTGAGCATGTGCGTCCGTCACAGTGAGCAGGACAGAGAAATTACAAAAAGAAAACAGCAGGTGGCGCTATACAGACACATTTTATTGAATAGCTCACATGCAATTGCAAAAGTAATCAGATATAGGAATTGGTTTAAAAACACTTTTTTATGTGAGACAGCGCCCTTTAAGTTTCATTGCTTGGTAAATTATCTCACGATAGTTGGCTACATATTAGCTGACCACAAGTGATGACTAGAGCGGAGCGAAATATTGAAAAAATTGTTTTGGCTGCTTCGCGGAATTTTACCCAAAAATTTGCTTTGTGACGCAGCACATTTCTTTGTAAGTATTGGGTGCAATAACAGGGAGTGGAGATTGCGCCATCTCCCGTCATTGTACCCCTCAGATGTCGCATTCATACATGATTGCGGCATCTGACATTAATATTACAGTTTAATAGTAATATTAAAGAGAGTTTAAGACGCACAGGTCTGAATGACCACCATACGGGGTGCCCACAGTCGAGTAGTAACACCCCACTACTCAAAAATGGAAATTGTATATATTAAAAAGAGACTGGGCACACCTCCAGATATTTGGCCACTAATTTTAATAGTTAAGATGGTTAAAATAATTTAGACAGACAATAGTAAAAATAATGTTCAAGATAATATTGAGACTGATAATTGGATATTCAGACAAATAGTGATCATAAAACTTCCAATAGATAGTGAGCACTAGTGGATAAAATACTAAATAATCAGTATTACTAAAATACTTGACTCATAAAACTTCAAACACAATAAAAGACTTAGGTCACATGAAATATCAAAGCATTAGTGGTGGTTTAAAATGGAGCTCGATAGCAGTCATATGAGTGGCATATTGGTCATAGCCTAGTTGCGGAGAATGGCTAGCACTAGTATGGGAGAGTTCATTGAGAGTTGCCGTAAAAGGAAATAAACTCCGTATCTCACAGGCGGCTTTGTACTGCCTATATAGCGCATGCAGTGAAAGCAAGGAGTGAAAGCAAGGAGAAGTTGAACAAACAGCGGCGTCCCGCTGTATGTGTGCTTCTGCAGTGGTGTCCTGTTATATTGTGGGTATAATGACCTCTAGGTCGGAATGGTCTTACCCTCTTGGTGCGGCTCCAGCCGTCCTGCAGAGATCGAGTATACTTGCGTTGTCTTTTCCTCCAAAATATCTTACCCTGGCGTAGACTTGTACACGTGGGTCCGCCGGTTTGGCTTCGGATCCAATTGAGTGTAATTTTCTACGTGGGTTTTCAATGGACACAGAATAAGGTCTTTGTCCTTGTGGGTAGTGCACTACTCCTTTGGTTGATGGGGGGTCCGACCATCAACCAAAGGAGTAGTGCACTACCCACAAGGACAAAGACCTTATTCTGTGTCCATTGAAAACCCACGTAGAAAATTACACTCAATTGGATCCGAAGCCAAACCGGCGGACCCACGTGTACAAGTCTACGCCAGGGTAAGATATTTTGGAGGAAAAGACAACGCAAGTATACTCGATCTCTGCAGGACGGCTGGAGCCGCACCAAGAGGGTAAGACCATTCCGACCTAGAGGTCATTATACCCACAATATAACAGGACACCACTGCAGAAGCACACATACAGCGGGACGCCGCTGTTTGTTCAACTTCTCCTTGCTTTCACTGCATGCGCTATATAGGCAGTACAAAGCCGCCTGTGAGATACGGAGTTTATTTCCTTTTACGGCAACTCTCAATGAACTCTCCCATACTAGTGCTAGCCATTCTCCGCAACTAGGCTATGACCAATATGCCACTCATATGACTGCTATCGAGCTCCATTTTAAACCACCACTAATGCTTTGATATTTCATGTGACCTAAGTCTTTTATTGTGTTTGAAGTTTTATGAGTCAAGTATTTTAGTAATACTGATTATTTAGTATTTTATCCACTAGTGCTCACTATCTATTGGAAGTTTTATGATCACTATTTGTCTGAATATCCAATTATCAGTCTCAATATTATCTTGAACATTATTTTTACTATTGTCTGTCTAAATTATTTTAACCATCTTAACTATTAAAATTAGTGGCCAAATATCTGGAGGTGTGCCCAGTCTCTTTTTAATATATATAATAGTAATATTAATAGTAATATTAATATTTATAATAGTAATATTACAGTTTAAAATGTAAAAAAATAAAACCATACTTGCCTCATCCATTTGATCTCAAAGAGCCGGCTGCTGCCATCTTGTTTGAAGATCTAGCGTGAAATCTTGCGCGGCGCGTGATGACGATCTTCACGTCGGCCCGGCGTTGTGACATCATACGTCACCACGCACAGGTTTTCGTGCAAGATCTTGCATCAAGATGGCGGTGGTCGTCTCTTCGCGCTCAAACGGATGAGGTAAGTATGATTTTTTTATTTATTTTTTACCGCCGAGCATATTCAGCATCGCGACGACTCAAATGTTTCCTGAAATTCAGACCAAATTCCATTTCGTGAAGTTCGATTTGCTCAACACTATAACGTCACGTCCATAGTTCATGTGACTGTTCAGCCATCACTGGCCTCAGTGGACACATCTGCATAAGGCCTCTTTCACACGGACGTGTGCGCCCCGTGGTCGTGCTGCGGCCCGCAAAATGCGGGTCGCAATGCACGAACACAGTCTGTGGGGCAGCCGCAGCGGATCGCGGACCCATTCACTTGAAATGGTCCGTGATCCGGCCGTTCCGCAAAAAGATAGGACATGTTCTATCTTTTTGCGGAACGAAAGTACGGGACGAAACCCCACGGAAGCACTCCATAGTGCTTCCGTAGGGTTCCGTGCTTCTGTTCCGCACCATTCCACATCTTCGGATTTGCGGACCCATTGAAGTGAATGGGTCCGCATCCGTATGGTGCCAATGTATTGCGGATCCGCAAATGCGGTCCGCAATATGGCAACGGGGCGCACATGCCCAGGTGAAAGAGGCCTAAATGGCACATGACTGCTGAGGGCAGTGATTTTGCTGAGCATCTACGTGAATAAAATTAAACAGTTTTTGTTTGTTTTCTAAGCCTCTCTGTTCCTCCGAAGATTTTTTTAAACTGTCAGACAACCCCTTAAACAATAAAATAGGTGATGGGTTTAACTATAACATCACTGGTATTTACTGGTTTAATTATATGATGTCCAATGAATTAAATAACACCCATGGTGGCTCGTGGGTTAATTACAGTATATCCCTGATGTTTTTCAGGCTAAAACAATGCAGTGTTTTCTAATTTATCTGGTGTCTAATGGGTTAATCCATATGTCTCTAGCCTGTGATTTATTCATATTTCAATCCCTGTATCCAAGCATATTAATATTTATGTTTCTGGTGTGTAGGCAGTATTCCATCAGGTATCTAGTAGTTAATATTAATACCCTATTAGCCCTTCTGAGAAACTGCATTCACAATATTGTTCTGCCGGCGGCCTATGGCCACCGCCGCTCTGCTCTCCCTGGCGAGCACCGACACCACACTAACCATCTGCTCCCATGTGACTGGACCCACCGGCTGATCCTGATTGCAAGCTGAGGTCTGATATTTGCTGACAATGCCTCTCACTGCTGGTAGGTGCGTGCTCCCTCTGGTTCTTAAAGGGCCAGCGCGCATCCTAATCTTCCTCAGCCTTTGGCTGGCCACCCACGGGTACCTAAAAAGTCACTGTACTTTCACACAATTTCATTTCATAGAGAATAGTGTAACTAGGACATTTCTAAATCACTTCATTTAAAAAACATGCCTGCATCCACCTGGAAAAAAGCTGTAAAGTCATGGCCACTAGTTGTCTCACTTCCACCTAAGTTTCAGTCCACTGACTGTTGTCAGGCAAGATACTTACCTAGTAACAGAGACTCGGAATACAGTTCACAGGAAATGGGGGGGGGGGGGGGTCAGAGCTAGCTGAGATTGTGAGCATGATAAAAGAACTGCTTCTACACTGCTTCTGAACATTACAGGGGTCTCCTGCTTTTCTGTAACTGTGATTTATCCCTCCTTATCTGTTCTGTGAGCTCCGGAGCTGAAAACAAACATAGTGGGAAATGAGGGAAAGGATGTCACAGCAGTACATTGCTGGCAGAAGGGAGACGCCCCCTGCTCCTGAGTGAAATGCATCTATTTGTGCAGCTCAAACAGGTAATAATATGGCTGAAAAAAAACATTACGGAAGCCCAAACATAACTGTTCCTTCACAGTTATGATTGTGCAAAGAAGCATAGCCATTATACAAACATTTGTTTTTAAAAACTCAGGTCCGCTTTAAGGCACCTTCCCTTGTGTGAGGGTGCCTGAGCAATAGGTTGTAGTCTGCTAGTATCCTACAAAGGTGTGCTGTATGTCCTTGTACCAACTTCTGCCTGTTTCCCAGGTTTGACCCTTCGCTGCCTGACCTGACCGCTGCCTGCTTTCTCTTCTGACCCTGAGCGGCCCACCCTGACCTTGGACTGTTTATTGGATTTCCTGTTTAGTACTCTGCCTGTCCTGACTACGGTTTTGCCTGACCCCTCCATGTTTTGCCACGGTGTCTTTTGACCTCCCCTGGGACAGGAACCATTTGAACAGAGACTACTCTGAGAGGTAGTGGCCTGGTGTTTCCCCTGCAGTGATGTCCAGATCCCTGTATAGGGTTAAAGGTTGAAAAACAAGGGGAGGGAACTTAGATAACACTCTTGGAAGTGGCCCCAACGTCAGTGAGTATGCTGTAAAAACTAGGACTCACAGTAAATATAATATGGAATATATTTATTAAAGTTGTTATACGGATTTTTGTATTGCAGTATTGATGTGATGATTGTGTATATGTTTTCAAAAACAAAAGAATACATTTATATAAAAAAAATATATAATATGGCATACTGGCATACTCTGAAACATGCTTCCATAATAAATCAGTGGCACACAGAGGTACAGTATAGACCTATAGGTTTCTATGGGTGCCATATTATGGGTCCATATAATACAGATCTGTAATAAGCCCAAATAAATTAACCCTTGTGGGTAAAGAACAATGTACTAGCTATCAATAAACTAAATTTAAAGGAAATCTGTCACCAGAATCATCACCATTAAACGAAAACTATTGTCTTGCAGCACTTACTAATTCCTTTCCAGATGTGCTTTTCTTTCCTTGCTCCTTGGTTTCTATCTTGAAAAAAAACACTTTATTCCTTATGCAAAGGAGCCAGTAAGGTGTCCAGAGGGGCGTTATTTTTGTTCAGAGGTGCCCAGGTAAAACCCCCATTGAGTGCCCAGGCCCGTCCGTCAGCAGAGCCCAAGCACGCCTCTCCTCGGCTCATGCTCTACGCCCCCAGCAGCGCCGTTGTCCCCCCCCCCCCACTATATCACTAACAGCAGATAACCCTAGCCTAGTGACGTTTTCATCCTCTGCTCGAAGAGAAGAAGCACGGCTGGATTTGTCAGTGACACTGAAGGCAGCAGATAACCTTGCCCACCCCTGCCTTCAGGGCGAGGTTCTCTGCTGTCAGTGATGTAGTGGGCTCAGCAACGGCGCTGGTGGGGGCGTAGAGTATGAGCCGGGGAGAGGTGTGCTTGGGCTCTGCTGGAGGACGGGCCTGGGCGCTCGATGGGGGCGTTCCTGGGCACCTTTGAAAAAAAATTACACCCCTCTGGGCACCTTACTGGCTCCTTTGCATAAGGAATAAAGTGGATTTTTTCAAGATAGAAACCAAGCAGCAAGGAAAGAAAAGCACGTGTGGCAAGGAGGTAGTAAGTGCTGCAAGACAATGGTTTTAGTTTAATGATGATGATTCTGATTCCCTTTAAGAGATAACGTGGTCTATACTTCATATACACTTTACTGGAAGTTACCCTTTACATTAACCCCTTCAGGACCCTGCCATTTTTCACCTTCAGGACCCAGTCTAATTTTTCAAATCTGACCAGTGTCACTTTATGTGGTGATAACTTTAAAACGCTTTTACTTATCCAGGCCATTCTGAGATTGTTTTCTCGTCACATATTGTACTTCATGACAGTGGCAAAACTGAGTAAAAATATTTAATTTTTATTTATAAAAAAAAACGAATTTACCAAAAATTTAGAAAAATTTCCAAATTTCCAAATTTCTATTTCTCTACTTTTATAATACATAGTAATACCTCCAAAAATAGTTATTACTTTACATTCCCCATATGTCTACTTCATGTTTGGATAATTTAGAAAATAATATTTAATTTTTTTTGGGACGTTAGACAGCGATGCCGGCGGATGCAGCAGGGGCTAGGCTATCAGTAACAGCCAGGCCTGTGCTGCGGATCGGCCGGATCCACCGCCTGCACCCGCCCGATCACATCACGTACATGCACGTGGGAATGCGCTAAGGCACCACATTCCCCCACATACAGTACAGACCAAAAGTTTGGACACACCTTCTCATTCAAAGAGTTTTCTTTATTTTCATGACTATGAAAATTGTAGATTCACACTGAAGGCATCAAAACTATGAATTAACACATGTGGAATTATATACATAACAAAAAAGTGTGAAACAACTGAAAATATGTCATATTCTAGGTTCTTCAAAGTAGCCACCTTTTGCTTTGATTACTGCTTTGCACACTCTTGCCATTCTCTTGATGAGCTTCAAGAGGTAGTCACCTGAAATGGTCTTCCAACAGTCTTGAAGGAGTTCCCAGAGATGCTTAGCACTTGTTGGGCATTTTGCCTTCACTCTGCGGTCCAGCTCACCCCAAACCATCTCGATTGGGTTCAGGTCCGGTGACTGTGGAGGCCAGGTCATCTGGCGCAGCATCCCATCACTCTCCTTCATGGTCAAATAGCCCTTACACAGCCTGGAGGTGTGTTTGGGGTCATTGTCCTGTTGAAAAATAAATACTGGTCCAACTAAACGCAAACCGGATGGAATAGCATGCGCTGCAAGATGCTGTGGTAGCCATGCTGGTTCAGTATGCCTTCACTTTTGAATAAATCCCCAACAGTGTCACCAGCAAAGCATCCCCACACCATCACACCTCCTCCTCCATGCTTCACGGTGGGAACCAGGCATGTAGAGTCCATCCGTTCACCTTTTCTGCGTCGCACAAAGACACGGTGGTTGGAACCAAAGATCTCAAATTTGGACTCATCAGACCAAAGCACAGATTTCCACTGGTCTAATGTCCATTCCTTGTGTTCTTTAGCCCAAACAAGTCTCTTCTGCTTGTTGCCTGTCCTTAGTAGTGGTTTCCTAGCAGATATTCTACCATGAAGGCCTGATTCACACAGTCTCCTCTTAACAGTTGTTCTAGAGACGTGTCTGCTGCTAGAACTCTGTGTGGCATTGACCTGGTCTCTAATCTGAGCTGCTGTTAACCTGCGATTTCTGAGGCTGGTGACTCGGATGAACTTAGCCTCTGCAGCAGAGGTGACTCTTGGTCTTCCTTTCCTGAGGCGGTCCGCATGTGAGCCAGTTTCTTTGTAGCGCTTGATGGTTTTTGTGACTCCACTTGGGGACACTTTCGAAGTTTTCCCAATTTTTCAGACTGACTGACCTTCATTTCTTAAAGTAATGATGGCCACTCGTTTTTCTTTACTCAGCTACTTTTTTCTTGCCATAATACAAATTCTAACAGTCTATTCAGTAGGACTATCAGCTGTGTATCCACCTGACTTCTCCACAACGCAACTGATGATCCCAACCCCATTTATAAGGCAAGAAATCCCACTTATTAAACCTGACAGGGCACACCTGTGAAGTGAAAACCATTTCAGGTGACTACCTCTTGAAGCTCATCAAGAGAATGCCAAGAGTGTGCAAAGCAGTAATCAAAGCAAAAGGTGGCTACTTTGAAGAACCTAGAATATGACATATTTTCAGTTGTTTCACACTTTTTTGTTATGTATATAATTCCACATGTGTTAATTCATAGTTTTGACGCCTTCAGTGTGAATCTACAATTTTCATAGTCATGAAAATAAAGAAAACTCTTTGAATGAGAAGGTGTGTCCAAACTTTTGGTCTGTACTGTAGATGTACGTGATTTTGCGGGAAGGGGTTAAAGGGGCTGTCCCACCATTACATGTCAGTCATTTTATAGATTACACAGGGTGGCCCACGAAAAAGTATCCCGCGTCCAGCGATACCCCGGTAGTATGACAAGATGAACGACCAAGTGGATTGTTTTTTTTAATTACCCACAAGTCACAAAAGATGCTGAAAGTGGTCCCCGATCCCGTCTCTGCATCTTTGGGCAGGTCGGATTATGTCGGCTGATACTGCCTGCAGCTCTTCAGTAGTGATGCTGGGGATGGTGCTTGTGAGGTTTTTCTTGAGTTCATCCAGGAGATGTAGATTGTTAGCGAACACTTTTTGTTTTACATTTCCCCACAGATAAAAATCGCATGAGGACAAGTCTGGGGAACGTGGTGGCCATAACCCCTTGCTCACAGTTCGCTCCTCTGTAAACAGTTCATGAACCCGTGCCAGTGAGTTCCATGAGGTGCAGCTTGTTGCCCCATCTTGTTGGAAAAAGCAGGAGAGCTGCAGGCAGTATCAGCCAACATAATCTGACCTTCCCAAAGATGCACAGACGTGAACAGAGACTACTTTCAGCATCTTTTGTGACTTGTGGGTAATGGAAAAAAACAATCCACTTGCTCGTTCATCTTGTCATACTATCGCTGGAGGTGGGCTACTTTTTCATGGCCACCCTGTATACAAGAAGGATATTTGCCATTTACTTGCTGTTAAAAAGTATCCAGTGAACAGTTATGACATTTACTTATGTAGTATGGTGCCACCTGGTGTCCAAAGCGTATTGCACTGTGTACATCCAAATACTTCTCCTCATAGACAGGTCTCTGCATAGTCATCCTCTGTTCACTGCAGTGCAGCTAATAGAAATATTAGTATAATAGTTTTCTGCAGGGAAGAGAGACACTTTTAAGCTGCTCTGCAGTGAACAAAAGGAAGGAAGCAGTGAACCGATGAAAAGGGAGGACATTCTTTTTAATCTAGTCCCAGCTTTGGCTTCAAAAACTACAGCAAAAACCTGAACATGGAACCCCAGCCTTTATATGGTCATAATTAGACCAATTAGCTGTGTTGTAGGTGCTACTAACAATAGATGTTCACTTCGAGAACTGCTTGCCCCCTTATCTGCAGGGAATGTCAAAAACTCCTATTTCAATCTGAATCTTTTGTGGTTCCAAACACTAGTGGAGGGAGATACAACCATGTACCAGCCCTGGCATATACTGGAATTCTCTTATATAAGGTTGTTACTTGAAATGCTTCCTGTAGATAACCTCAGGAGTGTTCTGAAGATCTGCCACAACCTAAGAGACTGAAGATCTCCTACAGCCTTTCTCCACCTTCTGCAGCTACACAAGCAGAATCTAAAAACATTACACCAGGGAATTGCTCTTTATACAATTCTATGATATATTATTTAAAGCTTTAGCTACACATACGTGATGCAAACCTAGCCGAGCAGTTTTGTGTACGCAGTCCATCAGTACCACCTAGTGGTTTCATCACATACTTCAAGCACCTTCAGGATATACTGTGTTCAATGGGGCTTGCAGTAGTCTATGTCTTTTTGTAAATGGAATAGATTTTTATTTGCAGAAAGTTCTGCAAAAAAAAACAAAAAAACTCTGAACTTTGCGTTCACACGTTATATTTGGGCAGGTAAACGCCCCCGAATCCTTACTGATCTGTATCATCCAAGGGATCTCGATGGTCCAAGGCTACAACTTAGAGTGCTTGGAGAGACATGTTATCAACTGGGTGTATCAGAGTTCTACTAAAACACTTCCTCAGCATCAGATCTGGTAACCCCACGTAGTCTTAAGGCAATACTAGATCACTCCTGTACCTCCTCCAGAGGTGACCAATCTATTCTAATCCATGATACAGTAAAGGTGTGTAGGGCGCTGAGAAAATGCATGGTTTGTCTATCAAAGTACCTCCCCTTATGGCACCATAGTGAGTTCCCTGCCAGGATGTCCAACAACTTCTTTGCTCCATAGAAACAAAAAGTAAGACTCACTCAAAGTAATTCTGGATGGGTCGGTATCTGGTCAGTGGAGGTCCAACACCCGGGACCTCCGCCAATCAGCTGTTCAAGAAAGCACCGGTACTCGCAGCTGCTCCACCGCTTTATTGCAGCTTTTCCTAGGCCAAATGAACTCACGTTCATCGGTCATGTGGCCTAAGTGCAGCTTAGCCCCATTGAGATGAACAAGGTTGAGCTGAGATGCTAAGCACAGCCACTATACAATGTGTGGTGCTGTGCTTGGTGACCAGAGAGAAGGCTGCGGCGCTACTACTAGCCTCGATGCCTTCTTAAACAGCTGATTGTTGGGGGTCCTGTGTGTTGGACCCCCACCGATCAGTTACTGATGCCCTATCAGAAACCCTGTTTAAAGACATTCTACATGATACTGAGTCCCGACTTTATAAAGCTGGAGGAACTCTCCCAACAACACATTTTTCCCGCTCCCAGGCTTTTTAGTATCTGCAGATCCCCTCCTTTTGTCATAGAAAGTTACGAGATTACTCATTGCAGAGCATCCTAAATCCCTTTGATAAGCTGGTTGGCAGTAAACAGGTTAGGAAAATGACCTCTGTATTACATAAGAATCTGAACAATAGATATGTCAAGCTTTCTCAGGCAGTCATATTCTCCTGGGAATGGGCCCTGTATATACCGAATACTGCGTTTACTTGAAGGGTGAAATTATATAAGCATATCATAAAAGAAGAATGGAGGGTGACCCAGTTCAGACTTATACATGCAGCCATACGTGCCTTTGATTTGCCGGCCCCCGATTCTGACACTGATAAATTAAAAAAAATGTCCATAATGTCAGCATGATACAGCAGATCTCTATCACCTCATATGGCTTTGCCATAAGGTTCATGCATTTGGAAAGACATCTTAACAATTACCTGATATCTCTGGAACTAGCCGATTCAGATGACTCCCCTACCCATCCTTTTCCACTCTATCACACAGACTTAGGACATTGCCAGGGAAGGGGCTAAATTCCTGGCTCTGGTCCATATTCTTCTTCTCTGGTCGTAGAGATCTCTGCCACAGCATTTGTGATTCCCAAACTTTCCTTCCACACTTGAAGTTATCACACAATTAAAACACTATGAAGGGAGATTTATCATCTCCCTTGAGACTGAAAATGTAGTCTTCAAATATTCCCCTCATGATTAATTTCCCCCATAGTTTTACTAGTCCTACCAGCAGTGTCGGACTGGGGTACCTAGGGCCCACCAGTAAAATTTATTTTGGGGGCCCACCGTACAGATACATTCAAATATAATAAATAATCTAACATGTTTTTTATATGAACATAGGCTGGTTGAGATGCTGTACATTGAATATATGTGTGCAGTGCAGTAAGTCTAATGTGTTATGTGCCATCTGTGCAGGGGGTGGTAGACTAGGGGCCCACCTTGCTCAGGGGCCCACCGGGGGATTACCCTGTACCCCTGTGGGCCAGTCGGAGCCTGCCTACCAGACATGGAACGTGTGCAAGTTTGGGCACCTCTCTACAGGGCGGCATAGCTGAACTACAGTAGGTTCATAAAAGGGCTACCAAGGAAATTAGGAGACTGGGTGGAGTGATTCAGTTTGGAAAAAAGACAGATCTAATTACAATGTACATGTACTGTAAATAATTGACAGGGCTGGACTTGGATTACAAATCAGTCCTGGCATTGTAAAGCATACAAGCCCACCATGCGTCCATACATGCTGTCCGGAATCAGGCAGGGGTATAATGGGTTCCACGTTCGCTATACAAAAACAGTTTTACTAATGGTCTCTGAAGCACTGCTTTTTTTTTTGCGGTGCTCAACTATATTAGACTTTATCATCTCCTCTGTATTGGGATGAATGATTTTTACTTTGCATATTACTGCAATCCCTCGTCCCTATATAGATTCATTGTTTGTTGGCAGCCCTTCCCTTACAACAAGGGTTGTTCTGCTGACTAACATTGACTTCTGATTACACGGGGCAATTATTGGGAATTATTGGGCTACACTGTTTATCTTAGAGACACCTACATGGAGGGGTGCCTCTAGCCTTTCTTCTGCCCGAGGCAAAAACTGAAACAGCATTCCCCCCCCCCCCTCCCCACCAGTGCCAATTTTTTAACCTAACCCCTTCCCTCCAGCCCTACTGTTAAAGACATTGGAAAATATTACATACAGAGCTACAAAACAGGGTACTGCCTGACTTAGACCACCTTGGCACTGGTAGGCGGGCACAGAAGTTTTGATCAAAATATTTTATTATATCAGAATGAGGGCTTAGTCCATATATTATATTTGCATCTACTGTTTTAGTACACCTACATGGAAACATAGAAAGATGTTCTGGATTAGTGTTGTAGTGCTATCCCTGATTCTGGCTAGCTTCTGCTCTGGAAAGAGCAACCCCAAGCCCTAACGCTACTAATAGTCCCTACAAACCGACATTTGCAACATGTTTCACCAATCTCCTTCTGACAAGTCAGAGCGGAATGAAGTTGAGACAGAGTCTTCTACACATTGGCAGTTTGGGCTATTGTGACCTGGATGCTAACAAATTCATACAAGACATCCTTCTCTCCAAACCACAGGGGGTGGATAAGATCTAGTGCTCTGTGCAGGACAAAAGAACATCTAATATTTGAAAACTCGCAGTCATAGTTCACATTTGGAATAATCCACTGAGATATTCAGAATCAAGAGACTCAGATGCTTCTCCAGTAGCAAGTCCCAGAAGTTTCGGCCTTGGGGAACCTAAGAATCAGATATTGGTCCCAACTTCCAATTCTTAATATTTAATAGAAATGTTTGATGTCCCTTGACTTGTAGAAACTTTGATTGGAAACCTGCTGGTCATAATATCTTTCTATGAAAGATCTGCCAAAAGTTATGGCTCAATCTAAAATTGTTATATAGCTAGTGACGTTTGTGAATATGATTACCCAGTCTCTGGGCACATGAAGAAGGGGAGGGCTAAGTGGGCCAGGCCTGGACCCCTTAAAATGTCTCATGAACTGGTACACAGGGTCAGTTCCCAGAGATACACCTGTAAACTTTTGGCACTGTACCTTTTGTACATTAAATCTTACATTTACAAGCAATGTTTATTGTGTATGTTCGCATTTTGATGGTCTGCCAAATGACTCTGTATGAGCTATGTCGTACCATTTCATGATTTTCCCTTTTCTTCCTTTCTGTATTATTGAAAATTCCACGCTATGTGCTAATCAAAATCTACAGTATATAAAAAACGTACATTTAATAAGTCATTCATTGATGCCCAAAACATTACCACAACCTCTGTGTGTTCAAATTTGCTGTGTTACCATTTAAGGCTGGTGTCATGTTCCAGGAGTCAAAAGAACCCCTGCACATATCACAAGCATACAAAAACCAGGCAAATGAATCAGAGAAGATAAAACAAGATTTTAATAAACATAACCAAACACGAAAGACATGAACCTGGTCAAACAGGCAAGGTAAACAGTGTCAGATGGATAACCACTGGACTAAGAGCACTGGTTTGACTTGGGGCCAAACCCTTAGTGAACCCTCGATCTTCACAGTACCACTGATGGTGGGGATAGACTTACCCATTTGCCAGGTCGCTACCTCCTGGAATGGTCCTGGTGAACTTAGCCAAAACCTGCAAGATAACCAATGCTGGTGTATAACACCAGCGGTCCAATTGCAAAAAAAAAACAAACAAGAACTGGAAACCAAACAATCAGAAACATACGACACAGATCAGACATAAACCACTTACTGAACAGAATAATGGACATAAGGCGAACACAGGCAAACAAAGACAGATGCCTGGACCACATGCGTAATGGATGCATGCCGGTCACAGACAAAGCTGCTAAGACATGAGAAAGACAGATGCCTGGACCACATGCGGGACAGATGCATGACAGTAACAAACAGAGCTACATGGACATGACAACGGAACGGATGTATGGCATTCCCAGTCAGACAAGGCCAAAAACATAGAGACAGGGTGACATCGATGAACAACTAGACAACCACCCAGGTCAGAAGCATACACCCTGCACATAGCCAAGCTGAAGACAGGCTGCCCTTAGGCACACAGCTGACAGGTCTATATAGCTGGTTAATGAGAGCACCTGAGCAATTGGTAATCAAGCACACAGACCAGGGAAACATTAACCCTACGTGAACACAGAGCATATGCAATGAGCAGGACACTGGGTCAGTGGGGTTGCTATGCAGTGGGTCAGTTTATATGTGTAGTAGTTTGTGACGCCAGTTGCAGCTTGCGCAGGTATTGTAGCAGGGCCCTTTAAGATGGTATAGCTCATATACCAGGTGAGGAATGCCAGAGGGGGATAATGTCTCTATGCAGTGTCAACGGTGTCTCCTACCTTGGTATGGCTGGACTCCTGTATCCTGGCTCACATGCAACAAAATGAGTGTTGTTAATAGGAGTTCTAATGAAATAATTGAGATCCAGTCTGATAATAAAGTCTAACTCGTCTTTACTTAATGCAGCTTTAAATCCGTACAAGTTACAGCAATAGTCTTGGGTACCAGCAGGTTTTGGCAATATGTGGCAGGAATTTTATATCTATTCTGCATCTGGTACATACGCCTATAGATCTGGCAGGTATTAGTCTTCTGCTCTGTCTGTATTCTGCTTGGTAGTGGGCCTGACTAGCTGAGGAGGTACTTATCTTCTCCTGGTCTTGGGATCTGTACTCACAGGACAGCTCGCAGGGTATGGTGTCTTCTTCCTGGAGATCTATGTTTCTGTGGATGCTGCTTCTCTGGTCGTCCAGCTGAGGTAGATGACTCAGGCTGGGAAGATGGATCCTGAACTTCAGCCGAGGTTGGATCCAGGGTTGGAATCCCTGTTTTCTGGGAGCTCCTTCTAACACAACCTACCCCAACAGGGGTGGCTAGTACGCTCACTAGACTTCCTACTTCTCCTCATGATACAGGACATGGGAACGTCCCACTTCTGCTCATACAGGGGAGCCTAGACTGGAATGGACTATTCCGGCCTAGATATACTAAACTGTTCTATAGACTACCTATATATTGCCACCACCTACTGGTGTACATGAATAATTACAGAAATTTTACATAAGACAGTCATAGGAAATCCATATGGCAAATGTAATGTCAGGTTACACAAGATGATAACACATATACACTTTAGCATCATGTAGCAGGGTGACAGAGTTTTAGTGACATACTCTGGGATGTTACACATACAAAACACAGGAGACAGTTCACACTAGTCAGCAAGCACCACAAGCAATCAGCATAGATGGGAAACACCCACAGTCAGTATCGCAGGCAGCAAGACAACACGGCTACACATAGAACTGTCCTGTGATACAGGGAATATCTACAGTATATACACAGGCCCATTTTCAGACACAGAAGACCAAAGCCAGCACACAGCACCCAAGCAAACAGCATACATGGGTAGCAGCCCACAGCCGGTACGCAGATCGCATGGAGCCAGCCTGCATGGCAAGCAGTGTTAGTAACTACTCTGCGACGCCGTCACGGGGAGGGCACATTAGCCCTTTTAGATGAGCGAGTTCCACGCATTGGACTCGCAGTGTGAGTATGCGGCAGCTCCTGTCCTGACCTCCCAGCACTGACGGGGGCGCATAGCATTATATTCATTTATAATGGTGTTACATAGCATCATCATCAGTGCTGGGAGGTCAGGATGGAAGCTGACGCATACTCACGCTTCAAATCCGATGCTATGCACACAGTACCCAAGCAACCAGCATACACGGGTAGCAGCCTTCAGCCAGTATGCAGAGCACATGCAGTCACCCTGCATGGCAAGCGGTATTAGGAACTACATTGTGATGCAGACACAGGTAGGGGGATAAGCGAATTTCAGGACGGATCCCTTATGCTGTCCGTAGACTTCTATTATGACGGAATGCAGAACAAAATGCCTCTAGAGGCATTCCGTTATGAATTCCGTCATTGAATTGCGTTATGGTCCGTGGTAATGGAATCCATAATACGTTTTACCATTTACCCGAACCCAAACTCGAACTTCAAAACTGAAGTTCACTCATCCCTAGACACGGGGAGTTCACATCCACAGACCACAGTTCACATACAGAAGACCGTAGCCAGCACGCAGCCCCACGCAACCAGCATACACAGAAAACAGCCTGCAGCCAGTACGCAAGAGCGTGTGCAGCCAGCCTGCATGGCAACAAGCGGCACAGTGAACTGCAATGTAACAGCTGGTGTGCTACAGGTTTTTTGAATCCAGAGGGAAAACAAACCAGGCTGGTGTAGTGAGCTGCATTTATATTTATATAGGCAGACGCATGGTTAATTAAGTGTGTGGTTGTGTAAGTGGGGACTTCAGTGGGGGACTGCAATTAGCCAGTTTCTTATTACTACATTATATTGTATTTTTCGCTTTTTTGGTGTAATCCCCATTTAGTATGTGTTGCACAATTGACAATGCAGTCCAGTGAACATCTTGCATGATGTATGCAGTCCTGGAACAGGCGTTCGCGGGTGTATATCTCTGTTCAAGATGTGAGCAAATTACTCGTTTGGAATCACAAATTGAGTCTCTAAATGGGCAAGTTGCAACACTGAGAGGCATTGACAATTTTCAAAAGAGTTTGCTTCTCACCGAGCAAGCACTCTGGGGTAGATGAGGGGGAGGGTGACAGAGAGGAGGCTGAGGAAAGTGAGGTAGCTAGCTGGGTAACAGTTAGAAAGTGGGGTAGAGGGAAGAGTGCCAGGGAGGCTAGCCCGAATCGGACACACCCCAACAAGTTTGCACGGTTGGCAGATGAGGGGTATGTTAGTTCAGGGACGGCACTGCCGCAGCCGGACACTTCCTCAGCCAGTCAGGGGAATGTCGGCTCCAGTAAGCAGGGGACCAGTAGAGCAGGGCAGGCCAGACAGGTGCTGGTAGTGGAAGACTCCATTATTAGGGGTACAGATAGGGCGATCTGTCACAAAGACAGTGATCGCCGAACAGTGTGTTGTCTTCCTGGCGCTAGAGTTCGACACATCGCAGATCGGGTTGACAGATTACTGGGAGGGGCTGGAGAAGATCCAGCGGTCATGGTCCGTATCGGAACTAATGACAAAGTTAGGGGTAAAAATTTTCCGAAATACTGCCTGTACCACGAGCCACACAAGAAAGGCAGCGGGAGATTAGGGAGATTAACAAGTGGCTTAAGAACTGGTGTAGGAAGGAGGGGTTTGGGTTCCTGGAGAACTGGGCCGACTTCTCTATCGGCTACAGGCTCTATCGTAGGGACGGGCTGCACCTCAATGGGGAAGGGGCAGCTGTGCTGGGGAGAAAGATGGCTAGAAGGTTGGAGGAGTGTTTAAACTAGGGACTGGGGGGAGGGTAATTACGTTATAGGAGGGGAACAGTGTCGGACTGGGATGCCTAGGGTCCACCAGTAAAATTAATTCGGGGGGCCCACTGAACAGCGACATGCAAATATTACCTGCTTACATGGAGGCAGGCAGCAACAAGATGCTACAAAATGATTGATTTATGGGGGTCTCTGCAATAACTGGGTCCCAGGGAAGAGAGGATACTAGCTGGCCTGCTTCTATTCCTAGAGCCCATCTTAACCTTCCGATGCGTCTATAATAATAAACTGGATAATGTAATAAAGGAATGAGGGGCACTCCGTATAAGGGAACAGGAGACAATGGTTCACAATTTAAATTTAATATCACATAAATTCGCTATACATAAAATCAACCATAAGATCAATAAAATCAGATAAATTCTATAACAAATGAGAATAAGGATCCTAAATCATTGGTACTATTTCAAAAGTCCATAGAACAACAAACATCCGATACTCAATCACCACGGATGATAAGGGCAGATTGCCGTTTCAGGGTGTCTCTTTCAAATGTATCACAAGGAGATACAAGATTTCCTCAATGTCCCATATATAACAGCCGAATTCCGACAATTTTAGGGTCAGGTATTAAGCAAGAAAGTTCTCTTGTATAATATCACAGCAACAGCCGAAGTATCTTACCCTCTGTATGTCCGCACCGCTTGCATGAGGACTCGAGGTAATGGCTGGATAAAGTTAACGCGGCGTCCCACGTGGTAAGAGTCTGACGTGACGTCTCACGTGACTCACCAACTAGATCGTAATAGCGTATTGCTGTATCGCTCACCGGCTCTGTATTCGGCTGGCTGTGTGGATGGCCCCGACCGAAGCTGTCGCTCAACGGTTCACTCGTGGTGTTTAGGGGAGAGAAGGCTCACTGTCTCGACTTGCCCAAACGCGTTTCGAGGTATACACCTCTTCCTCAGTGGTGGAGACAGTGAGCTCTGAACAGCCTTTTATATCCTCCCAGGAAGCCAGCTCAGTTGGAGCTGCTTTGGTTGTAGCATCCGGAAAACATGGTATCGGAACCTAGTCCAGTTCCATATTAAATCCTGTTACCTTCATAGTATGAATACTATAAACATAAAATATCGCAACATCCTATCATCTGTATCAGAACAGCAAATGGCAAAGTGATATCATCCCACAATCTATTCAATATTTGACATCTGCAATGTCCAGTTGGACGTTACATGACAGACCACAGCTATATACGGAATGTTCCCATGGACCTCCTAGTTATCACACCAACATGAACATATCTCATTCTAATGAAATAACAATAAGAAAAATATAAAAAATCTGGCCTAATAACATTGCCAATAACACTATCATATCATTTTCAAACAAAACGCACAGAAAACGCATATGCGTTTTCAATGCGTTTTTGATGCGTTTTTTATAAAATAAAATAAATAAAAAAATAATAATAATTTAAAAAACTTAAAATGATGCTAAAATCCCTTCAAATATAATAAAATAACCTCCTTATAAAATAAACGAAGCACCAGACAGTCAATTTCTTCCAAAATAGAGACCTGGGGAAATCCCCTCAAAGAAGCATGATATCCTTTCCAAAAAGGGGATGGATATCCCCTCCCCTATCTACATACAAATATACAAATATACATTTCCATCCCCTTTTTGGAAAGGATATCATGCTTCTTTGAGGGGATTTCCCCAGGTCTCTATTTTGGAAGAAATTGACTGTCTGATGCTTCGTTTATTTTATAAGGAGGTTATTTTATTATATTTGAAGGGATTTTAGCATCATTTTAAGTTTTTTAAATTATTTTTTATTTTTATTTTTATAAAAACGCATCAAAAACGCATTGAAAACGCATATGCGTTTTCTGTGCGTTTTGTTTGAAAATGATATGATAGTGTTATTGGCAATGTTATTAGGCCAGATTTTTTATATTTTTCTTATTGTTATTTCATTAGAATGAGATATGTTCATGTTGGTGTGATAACTAGGAGGTCCATGGGAACATTCCGTATATAGCTGTGGTCTGTCATGTAACGTCCAACTGGACATTGCAGATGTCAAATATTGAATAGATTGTGGGATGATATCACTTTGCCATTTGCTGTTCTGATACAGATGATAGGATGTTGCGATATTTTATGTTTATAGTATTCATACTATGAAGGTAACAGGATTTAATATGGAACTGGACTAGGTTCCGATACCATGTTTTCCGGATGCTACAACCAATGCAGCTCCACCTGAGCTGGCTTCCTGGGAGGATATAAAAGGCTGTTCAGAGCTCACTGTCTCCACCACTGAGGAAGAGGTGTATACCTCGAAACGCATTTGGGCAAGTCGAGACAGTGAGCCTTCTCTCCCCTAAACACCACGAGTGAACCGTTGAGCGACAGCTTCGGTCGGGGCCATCCACACAGCCAGCCGAATACAGAGCCGGTGAGCGATACAGCAATACGCTATTACGATCTAGTTGGTGAGTCACGTGAGACGTCACGTCAGACTCTTACCACGTGGGACGCCGCGTTAACTTCATCCAGCCATTACCTCGAGTCCTCATGCAAGCGGTGCGGACATACAGAGGGTAAGATACTTCGGCTGTTGCTGTGATATTATACAAGAGAACTTTCTTGCTTAATACCTGACCCTAAAATTGTCGGAATTCGGCTGTTATATATGGGACATTGAGGAAATCTTGTATCTCCTTGTGATACATTTGAAAGAGACACCCTGAAACGGCAATCTGCCCTTACCATCCGTGGTGATTGAGTATCAGATGTTTGTTGTTCTATGGACTTTTGAAATAGTACCAATGATTTAGGATCCTTATTCTCATTTGTTATAGAATTTATCTGATTTTATTGATCTTATGGTTGATTTTATGTATAGCGAATTTATGTGATATTAAATTTAAATTGTGAACCATTGTCTCCTGTTCCCTTATACGGAGTGCCCCTCATTCCTTTATTACATTATTTTTTCTTCTGTGCGGTCTGGGTGGACCGAGAGGTGTGCACCCTGTCCATTCAGTATTGGGGTGAGCCGCTGATTTTTACATTTTTAATAAACTGGATAGTCTACCCAGTTTTTATATTGATATAGGTCAGTGAGGGCGAACCTTTTAGAGACAGAGTGCCCAAACTGTAACCCAAAACCCACTTAGTTATCGTGAAGTGCCAACACGGCAATTTAACCTGAATCCTACAATCCAGTGTAGTATACGTTCCATGTACTTTATCATTTAGCTATAATATCCTGCCTACATTCAGTACGCTGCCAGTGCTGTTCATTGTGCGCCCTGTGCTGATGAATGGCAGGAAAAGGCATATTGGTACACCACACCATAGACTTTTTCAAGGGTGCAAGTGCCCACAGAGATTGCTCTGAGTGCCGCCTCTGGCACCCGTGCCATAGGTTCGCCATCACTGATATAGGTTATTTCAGATGGTGGACTGGGGGGCCTACCGGGGGATTCCCCTGTGGGCCTGTCCGAGCCTGCTCATATCTATCTATCGATCTATCTATCTATCTATCTATCTATCTATCTAACTATCTATCTATCTCTCTCATATCTATATATCTTTATATCTATCTTTCTATACATCTATATATCTCATATCTTACTAACTTTCTATCTATATAACATTTTATCTATTTATCTTACTATCCATCAATCTATCCATCCATCTATCTAACAATTTATCCATTTATCTATCTATCTATCTATCTATCTATCAATTTATCTATTTAATTATCTATCACATATCTATTTATCTATCTATCTAACAATCTATCTATTTATCCATATATCTATTTATCAAGCTTCTTTCTATCTATCTCATATCTATCTATCTTTATATCTATCTTTCTATCCATCTATCTATCTTATATCTCACTAACTTTCTATCTAACATTTTATCTATCTATCTATCTATCTAACTATCCATCTATCTATCTATCTATCTATCTATCTATCTATCAATCAATCTATCTAACAATTTATCCATTTATCTATCAATTTATCTATCTATCTATTTATCTATCACATATCTATGTATCTATTATCTATCTATCTATCTAAAATATACAAAAATCCATGGATAGAAATATAGATATAAATATAGATAGATATGAGATAGATAGAAAGATAGATAGATAGAAATATACAGCCGTGGCCAAAAGTTTTGAGAATGACACAAATATTAGTTTTCACAAAGTTTGCTGCTAAACTGCTTTTAGATCTATGTTTCAGTTGTTTCTGTGATGTAGTGAAATATAATTACACGCACTTCATACGTTTCAAAGGCTTTTATCGCCAATTACATGACATTTATGCAAAGAGTCAGTATTTGCAGTGTTGGCCCTTCTTTTTCAGGACCTCTGCAATTCGACTGGGCATGCTCTCAATCAACTTCTGGGCCAATTCCTGACTGATAGCAACCCATTCTTTCATAATCACTTCTTGGAGTTTGTCAGAATTAGTGGGTTTTTGTTTGTCCACCCGCCTCTTGAGGATCGACCACAAGTTATCAATGGGATTAAGATCTGGGGAGTTTCCAGGCCATGGACCCAAAATGTCAAAGTTTTGGTCCCCGAGCCACTTAGTTATCACTTTTGCCTTATGGCACGGTGCTCCATTGTGCTGGAAAATGCATTGTTCTTCACCAAACTGTTGTTGGATTGTTGGAAGAAGTTGCTGTTGGAGGGTGTCTTGGTACCATTCTTTATTCATGGCTGTGTTTTGGGGCAAAATTGTGAGTGAGCCCACTCCCTTGGATGAGAAGCAACCCCACACATGAATGGTCTCAGGATGCTTTACTGTTGGCATGACACAGGACTGATGGTAGAGCTCACCTTTTCTTCTCCGAACAAGCCTTTTTCCTGATGCCTCAAACAATCGGAAAGAGGCTTCATCGGAGAATATGACTTTGCCCCAGTCCTCAGCAGTCCATTCACCATATTTTCTGCAGAAGATCAATCTGTCCCTGATGGGTTTTTTTGGGAGAGAAGTGGCTTCTTTGCTGCCCTTTATGACACCAGGCCATCTTCCAAAAGTCTTCGCCTCACTGTGCGTGCAGATGCGCTCACACCTGCCTGCTGCCATTCCTGAGCAAGCTCTGCACTGGTGGCACTCCGAACCCACAGCTGAATCCTCTTTAGGAAATGATCCTGGCGCTTGCTGGACTTTCTTGGACGCCCTGAAGCCTTCTTAACAAGAATTGAACCTCTTTCCTTGAAGTTCTTGATGATCCTATAAATTGTTGATTCAGGTGCAATCTTAGAAGCCACAATATCCTTGCCTGTGAAGCTATTTTTATGCAACGCAATGATGGCTGCACTCTTTTCTTTGCAGGTCACCATGGTTAACAATGGAAGAACAATGATTTCAAGCATCACCCTCATTTTAACAGGTCAAGTCTGCCATTTTAACCCAATCAGCCTGACCAGTGGCGTAACTACCGGGGAAGCGGCTGCCAAGGGGCCCAGCGCCCCGACAGCGTGTGTGACAGTTTATTTTCAAGTTAGTTAAATATGATCGATTGATTCTTGTCTTAATGTTCAGGGCCCCTTCACAGCAGCAGCGGACCAGGCCCCCTCGCTAATGTGATCTAATCTTACTGTCTTCTGAAGTCTCCTGATGTGTCTGGGATTCGAACCCACAACCTCCATTGCCACTGATTTAAAAAATATGAGACTTAGCTGGCTAAGTGTACATCTATACACATGACAGCTGCCCCAACACACGCAGCACTGCTATATATCTATATGACAGCTGTCCCAGCACACTCAGCTCTGCTATATATCTATATATGATAGCTGCCCCAGCACACCCAGCTCCGCTACATCTAATACACATGACAGCTGCACCAGCACACTCAGCTCTACGATATCTCTATATATGACAGCTGCCCCAGCAAGCCCAGCTCTGCTACATCTATACACATGACAGCTGCCCCAGCACACTCAGCTTAGCTATATCTCTATATATCTATCTACTGTATAGCAATACTTAGAGATATATAGATGTAGCAGAGCTGGGTGTGCTGGGGCAGCTGTCATATATAGAGATATAGTAGAGCAGCTGAGTGTGCTGGTGCAGCTGTCATGTGTATTAGATGTAGCAGAGCTGGGTGTGCTTGGGCAGCTATCATATATAGAGATATAGCATAGCTGAGTGTGCTAGGACAGCTGTCATGTGTATAGATGTACACTTAGCCAGCTATAACAGTAGAAGTCCCATATTTATTCAATCAGTGGCAAGGCAGCTCTTATGGCCGTGTGGTTAGGTGCTTTGCCTCTGATACAGAAGGTTGTGGGTTTCCCAGCAGAAACTTTTCTGAGATGCAAGCACTGACTCCATATATGGACATACAGGAAGAGGCTGCATCACATCGCTGACATGGAGGTAAGTATAAGTGTTTATTATTTTTTTTTAATACCCGACTGTTACTGCCATGGGGGAGCGGGAGGCACTTGATACTGGCACATGGGGGAGGGGGGTTGGCACCTGATACTGGCACATGGGGGGGGAGAGGCACCTGATACTGGCACATGGGGGGAGGGGTTGGCACCTGATACCGGCACATGGGGGGAGGGAGAGAGGCACTTGATACTGGCACTTTTTTTTGGGGGGGGGGGAGATGGCACTATGATACTGGGACATGGGGTGAGGAGAGAGGCACTTGATACTGGCACATGGGGGGGTTTGGCACTATGATACTGGCACATGGGGGGGAGAGGCACTTGATACTGCCACTTTTTTGGGGGGGAGATGGCACTATGGTACTGGGACATGGGGGGAAGAGAGAGGCACTTTATACTGGCACGTGGGGGGTTTGGCACTTGATACTGGCACATGGGTGGGTTTGGCACCATGATACTGGCACATGGGGGGGAGAGGCACTTGATACTGCCACTTTTTGGGGGGGGAGATGGCACTATGATACTGGGACATGGGGGGAAGAGAGAGGCACTTGATACTGGCACATGGGGGGGGTTTGGCACTATGATACTGGCACATGGGGGGGTGGGAAGGAGAGAGGCAGTTGATACTGGCACATTGGGGGGGAGATGGCACTATGATACTGGGACATGTGGGGGGGGAGAGAGGCACTTAAAACTGGCACATGATGGGGGGGCATCTATGGGGACACTTACTGGCACATTAATGGGGGGCATTATGGGGGACACTAGGCCGGCAGCCTATCAGAGGCCGGACACTGAGGGGAATCTACTGGGGCACTATATATGGGGCATTTTATGGGGGCACTAGGAGGAAGGGGGGAGAGGAGCACTATGGAGGCATTTACTGGGGACACTATATAGGGGTATTGGGGGGGTGGGAAGGAGAGAGGCACTTGATACTGGCACATTGGGGGGGAGGTGGCACTATGATACTGGGACATGTGGGGGGGGGGAGAGGCACTTAAAACTGGCACATGATGGAGGGGCATCTATGGGGACACTTACTGGCACATTATGGGGGCACTATGGGGACATTAGATCAATTGGGGGCATTACAAGCGGGTATTTTTTGCATTGTCACATTATAAGGAGAATTATTTCTACTGGAGGGCATTATGGTGGGCTTTATTATTACTCCCCCATGGTATGACCCCCTAGTAGCAGCACCAGCCTCTCCCTGCTCTGCTAGTCTCTGCCTCTTCTCCAAATCCTTATTATGAAATCTTTCTCATTAGGATAAAGCCCAACATTAGCTCCGCCGAGCCCCCGGCCAAAGTGTTGAAGTGGCGTCCGAGATCCCAAGGGTCATGCCAAGTAATTGTAAATTTTCATATGAAATATGTTTATCTTATACACATATAGCATACACTGTGCCCCACAATATACAGTATACCCCTACACTGTGCCCCACAATATACAGTATACCGCTACACTGTGCCCCACAATATACAGTATACCGCTACACTGTGCCAAAGGAGTGGGGTTTACACAGGAGGAGAGAGGGCGCTGGGGGGGCCCTTGCAAATATTTGCTGTGGGGCCCAGTCACTTCTAGTTACGCCCCTGAGCCTGACATAATGATCTTCAGCCTTGTGCTCGTCAACATTCTCACCTGAGTTAACAAGACGATTACTGAAATGATCTCAGCAGGTCCTTTAATGACAGCAATGAAATGCAGTGGAAAGTTTTTGGGGGTTTATTTTCGCAAAACTTTGGGCCACGACTGTAGATAGATATGAGCAGGCTTGGACTCGCCCACAGGGGAACAGGGGAATCTTTTTATCTATTATCTAGCAGGTTTCTTTGAAGTACCCAGCTTTCCCAAAGCTATTAAATCCCATCAAGCTAATAAAAGCCTATAAAGCTATTAATAAAAGCGTATGAATTTCACAAACCTCTTAGAATCTTTAAAAGATCTATCTATCTTCTAACAAGCCAGCTGGCGATCATTTTGTACAAACACCTGCCAAATTTAGAAGGCCTCAATGTAAAGTCAGCCTAAAGCACGAGCAGCACCAATTTTTATAGCGTCTTTTCTTATTCCAAATTTGTAGTACTGTTTTTCTCAATATTTCAGATATGTAAAAAAAACATTATCAGATATTACATACATTTTTATATACAGGCGAAGTAAAATTTACAACGTTAACTAAACCTTCTGTAACAAAGATATGCAAAACAAATAAAAATGCAGGCCGTTTTTCTTTTGACAATAAATACACCGCTACTTTGTGTTAAAGAGGTCTTGTTATCTCTCATGAAGGGCCTTTTTTTACTAAATTCTTGTATTCCTCATGAAATTAAAAGGCTGTTTCCATTTTTTTCTTAGAACAATATATTGTTACTGTGTTATTTCTTCCTAGAAATTAAGATATAAATGAATAATTGGCAGATAGATATATACAGTCAGGTCCATATATATTGGGACATCGACACAATTCTAACATTTTTGGCTCTATACACCACCACAATGGATTTGAAATGAAACGAACAAGATGTGCTTTAACTGCAGACTGTCAGCTTTAATTTGAGGGTATTTACATCCAAATCAGGTGAACGGTGCAGGAATTACAACAGTTTGCATATGTGCCTCCCACTTGTTAAGAAACCAAAAGTAATGGGACAATAGGCTTCTCGGCTGTTCCATGGCCAGGTGTGTGTTATTCCCTCATTATCCCAATTACAATGATCAGATAAAAGGTCCAGAGTTCATTTCAAGTGTGCTATTTGCATTTGGAATCTGTTGCTTTCAACTCTCAAGATGAGATCCAAAGAGCTGTGACTATCAGTGAAGCAAGCCATCATTAGGCTGAAAAAACACAACAAACCCATCAGAGAGATAGCAAAACATTAGGCGTGGCAAAAACAACTGTTTGGAAAATTCTTAAAAAGAAGGAACGCACCCGTGAGCTTAGCAACACCAAAAAAAACTGAATTCCCAGAGATGCTTAGCACTTGTTGGCCCTTTTGCCTTCACTCTGCGGTCCAGCTCACCCCAAACCATCTCGATTGGGTTCAGGTCTGGTGACTGTGGAGGCCAGGTCATCTGGCGCAGCACCCCATCACTCTCCTTCATGGTCAAATAGCCCTTACACAGCCTGGAGGTGTGTTTGGGGTCATTGTCCTGTTGAAAAATAAATGATGGTCCAACTAAACGCAAACCGGATGGAATAGCATGCCGCTGTAAGATGCTGTGGTAGCCATGCTGGTTCAGTATGCCTTCAATTATGAATAAATCCCCAACAGTGTCACCAGCAAAGCACCCCCACACCATCACACCTCCTCCTCCATGCTTCACAGTGGGAACCAGGCATGTAGAGTCCATCCGTTCACCTTTTCTGCATCGCACAAAGACACGGTGGTTGGAACCAAAGATCTCAAATTTGGACTCATCAGACCAAAGCACAGATTTCCACTGGTCTAATGTCCATTCCTTGTGTTCTTTAGCCCAAACAAGTCTCTTCTGCTTGTTGCCTGTCCTTAGCAGTGTGTCAAGGATGGTGTTGCAGAAAACTAGAAGACACAAATGAAGATCCGGCTGACTTGATCCAAAACTAAGGAACAAGAGGGTAAGCCCTGTAACAGCCCTAGCACTCTCCCTGACTGCTCAGCCTATGCAAAAATCTCTATGGTAGATAATTGCATACCCTCGTTCCTTGACTGTATGACACCTGAACACCCTATAATAGTGAGGGGACACGACCACCGGCTCCCTACATTAAATACGGAGGGAGTCAGGGTCACCTAGGATCAAGACCACAGGAAAACAGAAATAAAGGAACAGACTTATCTTGTGGATGCAGCAGTAGCAGCTTCTAGCATCAGCACAGTCCAGGAAGTTGTATAAACCGCAAGGTGAGGCAGTATGGGGAGGAGATATATAGGGAGGCAATCACTGCTAATAGATGACAGCTGGGAGAGGGAGGAGAGATGTCAAAACGAAAGCAAAACAAAAGAAGATCATGCAGGAAGTACTGAAGAACGTCTATCAGAACTTCTCAAAGATCTGGTGGTGACACAGTGGTTTTCTAGCAGATATTCTACCATGAAGGCCTGATTCACACAGTCTCCTCTTAACAGTTGTTCTAGAGATGTGTCTGCTGCTAGAACTCTGTGTGGCATTGACCTGGTCTCTAATCTGAGCTGCTGTTAACCTGCGATTTCTGAGGCTGGTGACTCGGATGAACTTATCATCCGCAGCAAAGGTTACTCTTGGTCTTCCTTTCCTGGGGCGGTCCGCATGTGAGCCAGTTTCTTTGTAGCGCTTGATGGTTTTTGTGACTGCACTTGGGGACACCTTCAAAGTTTTCCCAATTTTTCGGACTGACTGACATTCATTTCTTAAAGTAATGATGGCCACTCATTTTTCTTTACTTAGCTGTTTTTTTCTTGCCATAATACAAATTCTAACAGTCTATTCAGTAGGACTATCAGCTGTGTATCCACCTGACTTCTCCACAACGCAACTGATGGTCCCAACCCCATTTATAAGGCAAGAAATCCCACTTATTAAACCTGACAGGGCACATCTGTGAAGTGAAAACCATTTCAGGTGACTACCTCTTGAAACTCATCAAAAGAATGCCAAGAGTGTGCAAAGCAGTAATCAAAGCAAAAGGTGGCTACTTTGAAGAACCTAGAATATTACATATTTTCAGTTGTTTCATACTTTTTTGATAAGTATATAATTCCACATGTGTTAATTCATAGTTTTGATGCCTTCAGTGTGAATCTACAATTTTCATAGTCATGAAAATAAAGAAAACTCTTTGAATGAGAAGGCGTGTCCAAACTTTTGGTCTGTACTGTATATATAAATATATATATATATATATATATATATATAAAGATATTAGAAGCTTGATAAATAGATATGCGTATACATAGATAAATAGATATATGGATAAAAAGATAGATGGTCAGATAAATAGATATGTGATGTAAAGATAAATAGATTGATAGATAGATAGGTGAAACTCGAAAAATTTGAATATTTGAATCTAGTAATGCAACTTAAAAGGTGAAACTAACATATGAGATAGACTCATTACATGCAAAGCGAGATATTTCAAGCCTTTATTTGTTATAATTTGGATAATTATGGCTTACAGCCTATGAAACCCCAAAGTCACAATTTTGAGGTCCCCTTTGCTCAGGGGGTATGAATTAATTAGCTGACTAGAGTGTGACACTTTCAGCCTAGAATATTGAACCTTTTCACTATATTCTAATTCTAGGTTGCATTACTGAAATAAATGAACTTTTGCACGCCGATATTCTAATTTTTCGAGTCTCAACTGTATAATAGATATATGATAGATAGATAAATACACTCACCTAAATAATTATTAGGAACACCTGTTCTATTTCTCATTAATGCGATTATCTAGTCAACCAATCACATGGTAGTTGCTTCAATGCATGTAGGGTTGTGGTCCTGGTCAAGACAATCTCCTGAACTCCAAACTGAATGTCAGAATGGGAAAGAAAGGTGGGCTACAACAGCAGAAGACCCCACCGGGTACTACTCACCTCCACTACAAATAGGAAAAAGAGGCTACAATTTGCACGAGCTCACCAAAATTGGACTGTTGAAGACTGGAAAAATGTTGCCTGGTCTGATGAGTCTCGATTTCTGTTGAGACATTCAAATGGTAGAGTCCGAATTTGCGTAAACAGAATGAGAACATGTATCCATCATGCCTTGTTACCACTGTGCAGGCTGGTGGTGGTGGTGTAATGGTGTGGGGTATGTTTTCTGGGCACACTTTAGGCCCCTTAGTGCCAATTGGCCATCGTTTAAATGCCACGGGCTGCCTGAGCATTGTTTCTGACCATGTCAATGCCTTCATGACCACCATGTACCCATCCTCTGATGGATACTTCCAGCAGGATAATGCACCATGTCACAAAGCTCGAATCATTTCAAATTGGTTTCTTGAACATGACAATGAGTTCACTGTACTAAAATGGTCCCCACAGTCACCAGATCTCAACCCAATAGAGCATCTTTGGGATGTGGTGGAACGGGAGCTTCGTGCCCTGGATGTGCATCCCTCAAATCTCCATCAACTGCAAGATGCTATCCTATCAATATGGACCAACATTTCTAAAGAATGCTATCAGCAATGCCACGTAGAATTAAGGCAGTTCTGAAGGCAAAAGGGGGTCCAACACCGTATTAGTATGGTGTTCCTAATAATTCTTTAGGTGAGTGTAGATAACTTGATAGCTGTTAGAAGCTAGGTAAATAGATAGATAAATTGATAAATTGTTAGATAGATAGATAGATAGATAGATAGATGGGACGCAATAGATAGATTTATAGATAGATTGATGGATAGTTAGTTAGATAGATAAATAGATAAAATATTAGATAGAAAGATAGATAGATAGATAGATAGATAGATAGATAGATAGATAGATAGATATGAGATAGCTATGCTGCCTTGCGGGACCTTCGATTACATCACGATGGGCGTGGTTGTGGGCGGAGTGGGGTGGGGTTATGGTCAGAAAATAGGGCATTTCGGTGACATCATCAAAGGTCCTATAGATAGTTGGATAGAAGCATCAAATAACTATTGCCAATATTTATAATAGCTTAATAAGAGGTTGGTATAAGCTTAATACAAGCTTAATAGCATTTTATTTTTAAACATATTAAACTTAACTAAATTACTGACATGTTGGACTGCATCGTATACCTTCCAGGACCTTCGGTGACATCATCGAAGGTCATTTAGCTTTAGCAAAGCTAGACGGATCAAATAACTATTGCCAAATATAGCTTAATAAGAGGTTAATATAAGCTTAATATAATTTTATTTTTAAACATATTAAAACTTAATTGAATTACTGACGCCTTATAGGATCTGAAAGAATAAAAGGGAATTTGAATGGGCGTTAGTTTAGGCGTGGTTTGGGTGGGATTGTGGGCGGGGTTATGGGCAGAGTGAGCAGGGTTATGGGCGGAAAATGGGCGTGATCACCTGTCACTTTGAGTTTGACAAGAGCTGTCCCCTCTTACTACTGACATTCTTATTTTGTGGGTCAGTACCATTCTGGCAATACCAATTTTATATGCTTTCTGTTATGTTTTACTACTTTAATAAAAAATATAAATCTTGAAACCATTTTTTTTTTTTGCACTGCCATATTATGGCATCCAGAACTTTTAATTTTTCCACCTATAGAGCTAATTTTTTGCAGGCAAGCTGTAATTTTTATTGGTACAATTTTGTGATGAATTTGACTTTTTGATCACTTCTTTTAATCTTACATTTTTTTGGGAGGTGTGGGGCAACATGACTAGGGATAAGTGGTACCTTGGAACCGAACCTGAGTTCGGGAAATGTTTTTCTACAGTACAAATTAATTTATGAAGTTTTTGTGAGAAGTCCTGCAAGAGTACGCAAAGTAATAACTTCGGCTCATCGGAGCCAATAGGTTCTAATACTATAAGAAGCTCCTGCTCTGTACAGTATTAGAACAAAGTTTAATGCAAATCGACTTCGGATGTTTAATCCGAAGTCGATTCGCTCATCCCTAAACATGACTGTGAGTAATATGGATTATCATTTATTGGCAGCCCTGATTGTCATTTGATTCACCTTTTGGCATGTACACAGTCAGTCTACATGCAAAATATGTTCTCAACCCCCAGCCATCTGCTGTCAGCTAGCAAGGGAGGAAGCCCCAGGGGTCCAGGCTTCAAGAAGGCCCCAGGTGGATAAAGTCACACCTCAACCAGACAGGTTGGAGGCAAGCTAATCCTGCAGGAAAACCCCCAGCAGGAGGTCTCAGCCTTTGCCCAGGATCAATGATGCCTCCCAGACATGTTGGCACCTACATTTTATAAGGAATTATTAATCGTCCATCCATCCCGTGCATAATTTGGTTATCTTTTTGCGATCCTGGGGCAAAGCCAAACATCCATGTGGTCCTGGCTTGATGCTAGGATGCCCAGGAGGGGAGATATGTATATCTCCCCACAGAAACCAAATAACGGTACCATGCTTGGACTCTAGTTGTAGCCGAAACCCAGGCGGATCAATTGAGCCCGGAACCATCTTCCTGCGATATTCTGATCTGGGGCTATGAGCCTTAAGGGGGTTTTATGGGTCATTTTCTGCCAGCACCAGAGAAGGAGAAGTGGACTCTACCCATAGGCGGTGAGGAGAGCGGCCGCCTACAGGTCATCAGCCTATGCAAGCCAGAGGGTGGTACCTTTTCTGAAGGGGGTCACATCATGCCAATGTGTTTGGAGAGACCAGAACCAGCTGACATCACTGCCCTACGTGACTGCAGCCAAGGACTATTCCACCATTATAACCCAAAGGAACTTTCATCTACCCGGTAACTGACTTTTGCTCTGCTTAACCATGTTGTACCCAAATAATCTGTATCTGTAACCTCAGACCACTGTAAATATTCTCTGTGTATACTGTATTATATCTAGTGTGCCCATGTCCGTGTTTTGGCCTGGTTATAAGGTACCTCGGGTTGGTTTCTCACCCTTTATAATCCTGTTAGAGGACCGGGCTTATATCAAATAAGAAGATGCTGGCAGATTTCCCAAGCTGAGAAGGCACTGTTTCACGGAGGTCACTGTATTATACAGTTGGCTCCCACCAGCATGTGAGCTCACTGTATATGTTCCCTTAACCCTCACGATGTACTGGCACATCATGGTAGGTTAAGGAGTTAAATACAGTACAGCAGCCTTGCAGCAGTGCCACTCTTTCACAGTCTGTGTCCCTTATCTGGTCCCTTATTCTGGCACCAAAAACTAGTTTCTATGGCCTCCATTCTCTGTGGGCCACCAATGGTGACTCATTTGCTTTTCCCCATACCAGGGCATCCAGCTGGGTGACTTAAGCCTCCTAACTGGGCACCTAATGATTTAATGATTGTCACTCATTTTTCCAGCCCCCATCTACATGAGATCTGGGCAGCAATCATTCACTATCACAGCTTCACGGACTAAGACAGACTTACCCAAACCAATGAATCAACCACTAGCAGAGCTCTATTTTGCAGTCAGTCCATCAGCAGGAGCTGGCCAGCTGCTTGAAAGAAGTCTGATGTCTGGGGCCATATCTGTTCTTCAAGTCTGCTGGAATGGTGGTCGGGTCATACACCACATGGAGGTGGTGCAGACAGATGATGGGGCAGAGAAAACAAACACGGCTAGGTGAGAGGATACCATGTTAGCTGCACCCACACAGAATGATCAGATGCTGGCCCTAATCTAGCGCCAAAGAGGAGAAAAACCTTCTGGGACTTGACTAAAAGAACCATTATTGAAACAGTAGCCACCTGTGACGAGCCGATGATTGAACAGTACAGAGACCTGTCTAATGATCTTTTTCACCTAGGTCTGTAATCATGACAAGTGGGCATCTTCTACGTTTAGAGGAAAGAAGGCTTTGCAGTCGTCATACATGGTCATCCTTTACAGTAAGAATCTTTTCACAAACACCATCTGCAAATATTACAAGTCTATTGACACAGATAAAGGGTGTAGGATACAAGATACAATAAACACACAGAAAACCTCAGAACAAGCGTCTAGGCCAGAAGCTGGGGATAAAGGTCACCTCCTGACAATTCCCTACCAGCTCTCCCTGGATTTCTGTGCCCACGTTCAGACCCTAAAGGTGGGAGTAAACATGCCCCCGTGCCTAAGGCTGAAGATTCCCTAAAATCCCTGAGATGGTGGAAAGGGGAAAAGAGGCAGCCTGCTTCCTCAAGTCCTGGAAAAGGCAGGTGTCTCTCTAAAAGCCTAGACAGAACACAAAAAGGGAACCAAAACCAACTTATCTTGTAGCAGAGCAGAAACAGCAAATCCACCTTTCCTCAAAGCAAGATAGAAGCTATAACCCGCACAGGACACTGTGAAGGGGCGTAATTTAAACTCACACAAACGACCCCACCCAGTGCACCTGAAGGAAGGCGGATACAGCTCAGCTCCAAACCCAAAACAAACAAAAAACTACACACATGCTGCTAACCTGGCAGACCTCCGCACATAACCTGAGCAGGGCATGACAGTACCCCCTTTCTACAAATGAACTGGTTTTTAGTCTGCATAAAGGATGCGATCAGCTGACAAACAAGCACCCCCCAACCATCCTGGAACCAGCAGGACAGTCTTGGATTTTAGTGCTGTCCTGCAGTCCCAGGACAGCTGAAGTATGTCCCATTCTCAACTGTCTCTGCGTCTTTAGGATGCAGAAACACTTAGCTGGCCACTCCCTGCTTCACCCTTCAACTTAATTGCCGTGCTCCACAGCAGGCACAATGCGGTTTCACATTGTACTTGCTTGGCTGTGTAGGAGGAGTATGTGTAATACCCCAAAGTTTGGGGTATTACTTTTCTGTTCTTTAATTACAGCATTTTGTACATTTCATATGCAATTCTGTGTAATGTTTTCAAGTCTCTTGTATTATGTCATCTTACCCAAACAGGGGGAGCTATTGGTTGCAAATTGCTGTTTGTAACAGGGCTTAAAGGATTTGTACCCCTTTGGAGGCAATTTTTTTTATGATTGCATTTTACTCATTTAGGGTTAAAATCATTTTTTCCATTTGTCAGTATTACAAATATAGAACCGTTCTGTCACAAAGGGTTAACTTTTTCTCTAGCTGTATGAATGGTGGTCCTCTAATAACCCTTATCTCTAATTTACTAAGAGATCATAAACACTCATTAAGGCCGAGTTCACACGAACTGACCCGTGCCCGTGCTGCGGCCCGCTGCGGTCTTGGAGTGCTGTCCTATTTCTGGCATATATATATATATATATATATATATATATAACATACATACATACATACATACACGTGCGGCGTGTGTGTTTGTGCTTCAGGGTGCACACTCGGAGTGTCAATCAAGCAGGGGAGGCTAAGAGGAGAGCGGAGGAAGTGTGACTACATGCCCCGCAGCTCGGGCTACTTGGCGGCGAGCAGCAACTATTAAAGATTGCTGAGAATGGAAGACAATTGTTCCTGAAGGAATGCAGCCTCAGTGCACATGCGCAGCCAGCAATTAGTTTATTCTCTATGGGGTCTCCAAACATAGATGATTAATAACTGGCCACTCCATGGGAGACAATTTTCGTAATTGGTGAAGGCTCAGCAGTCCGAACCCCAACAATTAACTTGTTATCCTTTAGGCCTCATGCACACGACAGTATTTTTTCACTGTCCGCAAAACGGGGTTCCGTTGGTTCGTGATCCGTGACCGTTTTTTCGTCTGTGGGTCTTCCTTGATTTTTGGAGGATCCACGGACATGAAAAATGAAAAAAAAATCTAAGTCAAGTTTGCCATTGAAATGATAGGAAGAAACGGACACGGATCACGGACACGGATCACGGACGCGGATGACAATCTTGTGTGCATCCGTGATTTTTCACGGACCCATTGACTTGAATGGGTCCGTGAACCGTTGGCCGTGAAAAAAATAGGACAGGTCCTATTTTTTTCACGGCCAGGAAACACCGGTCACAGATGCAGCTGCCAAACGGTGCATTTTCCGATTTTTCCACGGACCCATTGAAAGTCAATGGGTCCGCAAAAAAAAAAACTGAAAACGGCACAACGGCCACGGATGCACACAACGGTCGTGTGCATGAGGCCTTATCCTGTGGTTAGGTCAGGGCCGACGCCACCTTTGCAGTAGATTGATTCATGCTGAGCAATGTCTGGACCACCACATAAGAAGTTGTCAGGTGCAGGAAAAGAAAACTTCAAGAAGAAGAAGCCAAGAAAATGCCTGGATCGTTAAGCAAATTCTTCAGTGTTGGTCAAAAGCAAGCCACACAAGCTGATGAGGAATCATATTGTGTAGCTGAAGACGATCCAGTGCATATGGACACAGATGAACGACCTTCAACAAGCATGACATCAACAACTGTTAGTGAGTAATCTGTTATAGAGAAAAGTTACGCAGATATTGAAGAAGTGACCTCTCCAAAATCATCAAAACGAATAGAACAAGAAAAGGAGATCACTGCATTACCACTGGATATCTCTGATTCAGCAAACTGGCCAGATGTCATTACTACCTCATTTCGGGATACCATGCCAAGCAAAGACTTTGCATTTCCAAGAGATGCATCTAAGAGACGTTTTACAGCAGTCCATTACAAACGACACCTTGGAAATGGAGAAGTGCAGAACAGACATTGGCTAATTTACTCTACCACGCTAAACAGAGTGTTTTGTTTTTGTTGAAAACTGTTTGCAAAGCAACAAATAAGTCTGACTGCTGGAGGTGTCGATGACTGGAGAAATATATCTCATATTTTGCACGCACACGAACAGTCTGCATCTCATCTTGCTTCTGTGGGAAGGTGGAATGAGTTATTGAGGAGGCTTGGATCAGAAAGAACTATTGACCAGTCTTACCAGAGATTGTTAACAGCAGAAACTCAGCACTGGCAAAGGGTTCTCCAGCGCCTTGTAGCCATTGTCCAATATCTTGGTAAGCAATGCTTGGCTTTCAGAGGAAGCAATGATACACTTTACAGTGAAAACAACGGCAATTACTTGAAACTTGTGGAGATGCTGGCTACCTTTGATACAGTGATGCAGAACCACCTTACAAAAATAACTAATTCAGAAATGCATTGCCATTACCTGAGAAAGGATATCCAAAATGAATTGATTGGCATCATTTCCAAAGAAATAACAAGACGGATTGTGTTACTTTTAACAAATGCCAAATACTATTCTATCATCCTTGACTGCCCTCCAGATGTTGCGCTTGTGGAAAAGATGACCATCATTGTTAGATTTGTGTCGATCACACAAGGGGACTCAATAACTGCAAGCCATGAAGTGAAAATTGAAGAAAGGTATTCATCTCAGTATATAGTTCAACTGGAGAAAGTTTGACTGAATCAATTCTGGCAGAGCTTGAGAAACCATTAAGGGATTTGAGAGGTTAAGGTTATGACAACGGGTCTAACAAGAAAGGCAAGCACTCTGGTGTCCAGAAAAGAATCAAAGATTTGAATTCACATGCATTCTATGTTCCTTGCAGTGCTCATTCGTTAAACCGTGTTGTCAATGACACTGCTATGAGTTGTAGGCAAGCCAGTTCATATGTTGGTACTTTGCAGAAAATCTATGTGTTTTTGTCTGGCTCGACAAATCATTGGGACATTCTAAAGAAGCACATCAGTAGGCTGACTGTGAAGCCACTATCAGACACAAGATGCAGAATTGATGCAATTTGTCCTTTTAGATTTCAAATGTCAGAAATATATGACACACTGACAGAAATTGAGGAAGATGCAGCATTTTCTTCTCTTGCAAGAAATGAGGCTGCATCATTGGCACAAGAGCTAAACAACTTTACATTTGTGTGTTTGACAGCAATGTGGTATAGCATATTAAATCGCATAAACAGAGTAAGCAAACTTTTCCAAAGTCAAACTATTTACTTGCCAGATGTGGTGGAGCTTTTAGAAGCCAGCAAGAGCTACTTGGAAAATTATCGGTCTGACACTGGATTTGAGGAGTTACTTACAGAAGCAAAAACGATGGGATCAGAAATAGAAATTGATCCTGTGTTTCCTTCTACATTGCACAGGCACAGAAAAAAAGAAGAGACTTTTTTCCTACGAGGGACAAGATGAACCAATCCAAGATCCACAAAAACAGTTTAAGGTTGAGTGTTTCTATACCATCTTGGATGTAATCAAATCTGTTGGAGAGATTTGAACAGCTTAAAGATAATAGCAACAATTTTCAATTTTTGTATGACATTAGGATAAGGAGCAACTCTTAAAGAGCTGTATGGAGCTACAAACCGTATTAACTGACAAAAAGTCCAAGGATGAAGATATTGATGGAATGCAGCTGTATGAAGAGCTCATTATTTTGGCTCCTGTTGTATCACCAAGCATGAAACCAATTGACGTTCTGGGCTATGCCGTCAGGAATGGTTTTGCTCCAAATGTAGCAATAGCACTTCGAATACTGCTGACACTCCCCATCACAGTGGCTTCAGGTGAAAGAAGCTTCTCAAAACTGAAAATCATAAAAGATTATCTGCGATCTTCAATGTCTCAAGAACGGCTGGTGGGTCTTGCCATACTGTCTATTGAGAATGATATTGCTCAAGATATTGATTTAGAAATATTGCTGAAGGACTTTGCTAATGCTAAAGCAAGAAAAGTCAATTTTTTGTAGACCCAATAACCTTGGTGACATTATACTTTTACAGCATAAAGATCACAGTTTGGCACTTGCATTATTGATTGTATTTAGGTTTGTACTGTTATGCACTGTTATGTTAGTTTGCACTTTGTTGTTTTGCACTATAATCTAATCACAATTTGCAGTTTTGTACTTCAGTTTATTGACATTATTTTTATTTTTTGTAATGTATTTGAGGTGTTAGAAATATTGGAATATTAGTCTTTAATATCTCACCTGTCTCAAAGTGTTTTTCATTTTTTGGTTATTTATTTTGCCCTTCTATACTGTTTTAATATTTCTATTTCTATTGTAATTTTTATGTTATGTTTGGAAATCTTGTTGGTACTTGATATACAGTACAGACCAAAAGTTTGGACACACCTTCTCAGTCAAAGAGTTTTCTCATCAAGAGAATGCCAAGAGTGTGCAAAGCAGTAATCAAAGCAAAAGGTGGCAACTTTGAAGAACCTAGAATATGACATATTTTCAGTTGTTTCACACTTTTTAATTATGTATATAATTCCACATGTGTTAATTCATAGTTTTGATGCCTTCAGTGTGAATCTACAATTTTCATAGTCATGAAAATAAAGAAAACTCTTTAAATGAGAAGGTGTGTCCAAACTTTTGGTCTGTACTGTATGTGCAATGCTGCCATTTTATGTTTTGCATATGAGAAAATGTTTATAATGAAAATGTTTTAATTAAATGTTCTATTTTACTATTTTTATTATTTGCTCGAAAGGCTGATTGGGGGGAGGAGAGATTGTAACAGACTTCTGTAGAATATCTAAAATAAGCTGGTCAAGTAAAATGTTGCATGCAATATGTGGCCGAAAAAGGGACGGGTAAAGGGGCGTGGTCAATGGGCAGAGTCAATGGGCGGCAAAATTAGCTTTTGCCTAGGGTGGCAAAAATCCTTGCACCAGCCCTGTCCAGACGCAGAGGATGTCCCCTCGTCACAGTCTTGGGGATAAATAGATGATGGGAGAGATCTTTGTACTGACCCCTCGTCTTTTTTTCTAAAGTGAATAACCCTAATCTTCACAATCTTTCTGGGTACTGTAGTCCACCCATTCCAGTTATTACTTTAGTTGCCCTCCTCTTGGCCCTCTCCTGCTCAGCTATGTCTGTCTTGTTCACAGGAGCCCAGAACTGTACACAGTACTCCATGTGTGGTCTGACTAGTGATTTGTAAAGTGGTAGGACTATGTTCTCATCACAGGCATCTATGCCCCTTTTGATGCAACCCATTATCTTAATGGCCTTGGCAGCAGCTGCCTGACACTAGTTTCTACAGCTTAGTTTTCTGTTCACAGCAATGTGGTGATAAATAGTATAAAGGGGGCACTACTGAAAGGGGGGCACAATGTGGGTGTAACTTGTGAAAGAGGGCGCAATGTCAGCATAACTGCTATGAAGGGGGCACAATGTTGGCATAACTACTGTAAATGGGTACTACTGAAAGGGGGCAGTATCTATTACTGATGCATCTTAACAGTTTAGTACTGAGGTGTGCTGAACTGTGAAGACGGACTTTCCTTAGCAATGCTCATTTAGAGAGCCCTGCTAAAGGGCCACACCAGAGCAATAGAAATGTACAAATTCACTAAATAAAGTATATTACAAAAACATTCCCTATCTCTGTCCCTACACATTAGGAAAAAAAATGACAGTTACACTTTAAGAGCAATGAGACTATGGAAACCTTTCTCACACAATGTTATGATGGTTCATTGAGAAGATTTTTGAAATATTTTTCAAGAATGTTATTTTCAAAAATATATTACAGGTTATGGTACCAGATTTCTGGGAATAGGACATTGATATGTGGTTTTATTATGATCAGGATAACTAAAGTTTAGAAAGAAATTTCTCCTAATCTGAGGCAATTGGCATCTGCCTCATAGAGGTTTTTGCATCTGGATCACAATGTTGGACTTGAGGGATCGGTGTCTTTTTTAAACCTAATCGACTTTGTAACTACTGTATTCTATGTTAACAGTAAGTCAGGTTTCCTACCTACCTCTTGATGCAGTTTGTTAATTTCCCTAGGCCTATCTTCACTATGATTATTATTCTTCTTACATATTCAGATCTGATGTTAATGATTCTCCCCACCGCATATGACTGCCTGAATCACGGAGCCTGATAATTATATAGAATTGCAGCAGGAGATGACTGAAGATTTCTCAGGTCCCAGAGGAATGGAGGAACATTGCTTTAACGTAAGAGATCAATTTAAATATTAAAAGGTAATTTGACTCAAAATGACTTAAAAGTATTTAAACGATACAGCTTATACAAGGGGGATTAGCCTACATTTTGCTCTGAGTCTGTGTTTGATAGAAGATATTCCTTCCAGAGACATTACCCTGCTTGCTTCAAGTCCAAGTCAGGCTTCAGTCAAGAGTCAGGACCATTCACTGACCCTCAACAGGACCCGTGGGAGCTGGAAGCACTGATGCTGCCTCTACGTGCAGTGTTCAAGCACACAATTATTGGGAAGGAGGCGTTTCTTCCCGACAATTGTCTGCTCATCAATGGAGGTGAAGAGATGCATTTACACGCAAAGATCGCTTCCAATGTTTGGGGACAAGCAATGGCTACTGATTGTTTGGTGTGTTCATCCGGTGATCTGTGACATCTTTACACGGGCCAATTATCTGGAATGCATGTTTGTATGAACGTTTGTTCCCGATAATCGGCCAACCCACCTTAAAGGGGTTCTCCAGGAATTAAAAAAATTAAAATACTTAAATATTATTGTATAATATATTCACAAATGCCTTTCATTAGTTATAATGGCTTGTTTTGTCTAGGAAGCAATTATTAGGAGAAATAAAATGGCCGTTGTGCACACTGTGTAATTAGGACAAAACCTGTCCTAATTACACAGAAGGACAAGTCACTTCACCACAACGAGCCATACTGCTGCCTCATCCTCCTCTCTGCTCTGCTCGTCAGGAATCATGATCCTGAATACAGGTGAATATCTGTGGGAATGGAGATGATGAGGAGACATGAGGGTGAGGTGTGGCTAATGAGCAGCAGCACTTGTTTACAGTCTCCATTACCACAGCAACACATTACCACAGCCTGTCCTGTCCGTCCTCTCTGTACTTCATGTCTCCTCATGAACCAAATTCCCCAGAGATTCAGCTAAAGTTCTTATCATCTGTATTCAGGATCATAATCCCTGACAAGTACAGAGGAGGAGGAGGGGGATGAGGCAGCTCTTTACCTCAGTGTTGTAAAGTAACTTGTCCTCATGTGTGATCAGGACAGGTTTTGTGTGAGCTAATGAGACAACGGCTATTTTGTTTCCCCTGATGATTGCTCCACAGACAAAACGAGCCATTATAAATAGTGAAAGGTATTTGAGAATATATTTATAACAAAGTAATATTTAAGTATTTTAATTTTCTTAATTCCCGGAGAACCCCTTTAATTCATGATAATCAGGAATAGATCAAGGTTGGTGAAGCCCTTCAGCAAATAGTTGGTGGAGGGCCCTTCCCCCAGTTGCATAGCATAAGATGGTTGTATAATTAAAGGGGTTATCTCATGACTAATTTCAAAAATGAAAATCAGACATCATATAGTACATACTTTAGAATTCTTCTATAGTAGAATTCTTTTGTAATTGCTTGTAATTAAAAAATTAGCATAGTCAGTGAGTTATTAAAAAAAAAGTATCTGTATAGCACCACCTGCTGTTTGTTCAGTTTCTTATTTCTTTGTCCAGCTCACTGCAACTGCCTCCTGAGCTGTGATAGGGAGAGCATGGACACGCCTCCTGAGCTGTGATAGGGAAATCATGGACACGCCTCCTGAGCTGTGATAGGGAGAGCATGGACACGCCTCCTGAGCTGTGATAGGGGAAGCATGGACACGCCTCATTAGCTAACGTAAGAGATCAATTTAACGTAAGAGATCAATTTAAATATTAAAAGGTAATTTGACTCAAAATGACTTAAAAGTATTTAATTTATACAGCTTATACAAGGGGGATTAGCCTACATTTTGCTCTGAGTCTGTGTTTGACAGAAGATATTCCTTCCAGAGACATTACCCTGCTTGCTTCAAGTCCAAGTCAGGCTTCAGTCAAGAGTCAGGACCATTCACTGACCCTCAACAGGACCCGTGGGAGCTGGAAGCACTGATGCTGCCTCTACGTGCAGTGTTCAAGCACACAATTATTGGGAAGGAGGCGTTTCTTCCCGACAATTGTCTGCTCATCAATGGAGGTGAAGAGATGCATTTACACGCAAATAATTTTCTGGGAATAGGACATTGATATGTGGTTTTATTATGATCAGGATAACTAAAGTTTAGAAAGAAATTTCTCCTAATCTGAGGCAATTGGCATCTGCCTCATAGAGGTTTTTTGCATCTGGATCACAATGTTGGACTTGAGGGATCGGTGTCTTTTTTTAAACCTAATCAACTTTGTAACTACTGTATTCTATGTTAACAGTAAGTCAGGTTTCCTACCTACCTCTTGATGCAGTTTGTTAATTTCCCTAGGCCTATCTTCACTATGATTATTATTCTTCTTACATATTCAGATCTGATGTTAATTATCATGAATTAAAGGGGCTCTTTCTAACAAAGCTAGAACCAGCCCTGTACCTCACATGGATCCAGAGATCTCCCCATTCATTGCTCTGCTAGATTTATATCAAGCTGGCATCTCAAGGGAAGTGTCTTTTCTGCTGCAGCTAATGAGGCGTGTCCATGCTTCCCCTATCACAGCTCAGGAGGCATGTCCATGCTCTCCCTATCACAGCTCAGGAGGCGTGTCCATGATTTCCCTATCACAGCTCAGGAGGCGTGTCCATGCTCTCCCTATCACAGCTCAGGAGGCAGTTGCAGTGAGCTGGACAAAGAAATAAGAAACAGAACAAACAGCAGGTGGTGCTATACAGATACTTTTTTTTTAATAACTCACTGACTATGCTAATTTTTTAATTACAAGCAATTACAAAAGAATTCAGGTCCAGGAGCTGGTTTGAAAACAGTAGAATATTTTTCATGGGACAACCCCTTTAACCACTACACGGCCCTGTTATTCCTCCTAGACGCGCCGGGGCGCCATCTTGCGAGACGCGAGATTTCCTGTGAACGCGCGCACACAGGCACGCGCGTTCACAGGAACCGGAGGTAATCGTTCGCTGGCAGGCTGTAGATGCGATTTTTTTAACCCCTAAAAGGTATATTAGACCCTGTTTTGATAACAGCATCTAATATACCTGCTACCTGTTCCTCTGGTGGTCCCTTTTGCTTGGATAGACCACCAGAGGACACAGGCAGCTCTGTAATAAAGAGCACCAAACACCACTACACTACACCCCCCGTCACTTATTAACCCCTTATTAACCCCTGATCACCCCATATTAGACTCCCTGATCACCCCCCTGTCATTGATCACCCCCCCTGTAAGGCTCCATTCAGACATCCGTATGTGTTTTACGGATCCGATCCAAGGATCTGCGGTTCCGCAAAACACATACGGACGTCTGAATGGAGCCTTACAGGGGGGTGATCAATGACATATAGCCCATATAGATTCCCTGATCACCCCCCTGTCATTGATCACCCCCCTGTAAGGCTGGCTCCATTCAGAGGTCCGTATGTGTTTTGCGGATCCATGGGTCCGGATCCACAAAACACATCCGGACGTCTGAATGGAGCCTTACAGGGGGGTGATCTCCCCATATAGACTCCCTTATCACCCCCCTGTCATTGATCACCCCCTGTAAGACTGGCTCCATTCAGATGTCCGTATGTGTTTTGCGGATCCACGGATCCATGGATCGGATCCGCAAAACACATACGGATGTCTGAATGGAGCCTTACAGGGGGGTGATCAATGACAGGGGGGTGATCACCCCATATAGACTCCCTGATCACCCCCCTGTCATTGATCACTCCCCTGTAAGGCTCCATTCAGATGTCTGTATGTGTTTTGCGGATCCGATCCATGGATCTGTGGATCCGAAAAACACATACGGACCTCTGAATGGAGCCTTACAGGGGGGTGATCACCCCATATAGACTCCCTGATCACCCCCCTGTCATTAATCACCCCCCTGTAAGGCTCCATTCAGAGGTCCGTATGTGTTTTGCGGATCCACGGATCCATAGATCGCATCCGCAAAACACACATTTTTTTGGCACAAGTTAGCGGAAATTGTTTTTTTTTTTGTTTTGTTTTTTCTTACAAAGTCTCATATTCCACTAACTTGTGACAAAAAAATAAAATCTCACATGAACTCACCATACCCCTCGCGGAATCCAAATGCGTACAATTTTTTAGACATTTATATTCCAGACTTCTTCTCACGCTTTAGGGCCCCTAAAATGCCAGGGCAGTATAAATACCCCACATGTGACCTCATTTTTGGAAATAAGACACCCCAAGGTATTTTGTGAGGGGCATGGCGAGTTCATGTAAAATTTTTTAAAAAATAATTTCCGCTAACTTGTGCCAAAAAAAAACCTTCTATGAACTCGCCATGCCCCTCACAGAATACCTTGGGGTGTCTTCTTTCCAAAATGGGGTCACATGTGGGGTATTTATACTGCCCTGGCATTTTAGGGGCCCTAAAGCGTGAGAAGAAGTCTGGAATCCAAATGCCCTCCTAAAAGATACTCATTGGAATTTGGGCCCCTTTGCGCACCTAGGCTGCAAAAAAGTGTCACACATGTGGTATCGTCGTACTCAGGAGAAGTTGGGCAATGTGTTTTGGGGTGTCTTTTTACATATACCCATGCTGGGTGAGAGAAATATCTCTCTATAATGACAACTTTGTATAAAAAAAAATAGGAAAAGTTGACTTTTAGAAAGATATTCACCCAGCATGGGTATATGTAAAAATACACCCCAAAACACATTGCCCTACTTGTCCTGAGTACGGCGATACCACATATGTGACACTTTTTTGAAGCCTAGGTGGGCAAAGGGGCCCAAATTCCAATGAGTACTTTTAGGATTTTACAGGGCATTTTTTACACATTTGGATTCCAGACTTCTTCTCACGCATTAGGGCCCCTAAAATGCCAGGGCAGTATAAATACCCCACAAGTGACCCCATTTTGGAAAGAAGACACCCCAAGGTATTTCGTGATGGGCATAGTGAGTTCATGGAAGTTTTTATTTTTTGTCACAACTTAGTGGAATATGAGACTTTGTAAGGAAAAAAAATTAAATAAAAAAATCATCATATTCCGCTAACGTGTGACAAAAAATAAAAAGTTCAATGAACTCACTATGCCCATCAGTGAATACCTTAGGGTGTCTTCTTTCCGAAATGGGGTCATTTGTGGGGTTTTTCTACTGTATGGGCATTGTAGAACCTCAGGAAACATGACAGGTGCTCAGAAAGTCAGAGCTGCTTCAAAATGCGGAAATTCACATTTTTGTACCATAGTTTGTAAACGCTATAACTTTTACCCCAAACATTTTTTTTTTACCCAAACATTTTTTTTATCAAAGACATGTAGAACAATAAATTTAGAGAAAAATTTATATATAGATGTCGTTTTTTTAAAAAAAAAAATACAACTGAAAGTGAAAAATGTCATTTTTTTGCAAAAATTTCGGTAAATTTCGATTAATAACAAAAAATGTTAAAATGTCAGCAGCAATTAAATACCACCAAATGAAAGCTCTATTAGTGAGAAGAAAAGTAAAATTCATTTGGGTGGTAAGTTGTATGACCGAGCAATAAACGGTGAAAGTAGTGTAGTGCAGAATTGTAAAAAGTGGTCTGGTCATTAAGGGTGTTTAAGCTAGGGGAGCTGAGGTGGTTAAAGACCCCTTTACAGGGGCCAATCATCAGGAAGGAGCATTCCTAGTATAATTGCAGCCGATGACACAATGAACAAGGAAACACTCATTCATCGGGTGAAAGCATGGATGATACAGTCATGTAAATCATCATTTCTGGGCAGCTGATCACCCTGTCTGAACAGAAACAATGATTCTGTATAGAGATGAGCGATCGCAGCAGTGATCCCTACTCCCCATACAGCGGATGTGATTGCTGCATGTAAATGCAGCTCTCACCACCTCTGACAAGCAGGCAATTATCTGGAGTGAACAGATCATTCCTGATAATTGCTAGCTGTGTTGGCCTGTGTAAAGGGGCCTTTACTCCAAACTTAAAATGTGGATAACTCTCAGCATATCCAATCAATATACTGAGGACCCGACAACAATTTAATGTGCATTCAGCTGGCCCACTTTCCCACAGGGTCTGTTGTTTGGAAAGATAAAGGCCGGTATGTCATATTATAAGATGCATATTATCCAGTATCTTCTAGGGAATTGGATGGTGCAGTCTGCTGGTTAATTTTCCCTTTCGCCCTTCCCATAGTCGGGCCCCAAATATTGAATGAAATTGCTTCTGTACTTTCATAGAAATATTGTGTGAGTCTATTTAAAGTGCTACAATGTATTCCATTAGGCTGCTGCAAGACGGTTCTTATGTCTCTGCTCTTCGTTCATGGGTTAATTGGATAATCTCTGTTGTGATGGAACAGATCGTCAGTGAGAAGAACCAATCTATTTAGCAACATTAACGTAACGAAAATCATTTACACTTCGACTTGCAACATATACTACGAACATATCCTTGGGGCAGGATGCATTCCGTGTATATGTCTGCATACTTTTAAATTCACTGGGCATTTCTATACAAATCGATACATCAAAAAACGTATACCACACGGTCTGCATATGCCACTTTATATCGGAGGCCTCCGGTGCTTTGCATTCGAAAACTCTTGACATAAACCTCCGACAGACACAAAAAACGAAGTATAACCAGAAAACAACATCTATAAACCAGGCAATAAAACCCCCAAATATCCTGACTTTTGTTTTTAAAGGAGAACTCCAACAAATATTTAATTCTCTGGCCAGTTAGAAAAGTACCTGATGTAAATTGTAGTGAAGGTAATAGTTTTTTTTTACAGAAAACTGTATTATCCTCTTCCTTCTGATGCTCAGCTGTGTCATGTGACATCAGCAGATGTAGGATTTCTGAAGAGGTTCCAGAGCAGCCGATCCATGCAACTTTGAGACAGTAAGTTTATTGGAAACGTTTTTCTGCAGGCAAGTTAAGGTGGGTTGATGTTCTTCCGGGGTCCTGGAAAACCCCTTTAACTTTGAAAAGAGGTGTATTTATTAATGCATAACTGCATTACATTTGGAATCTTATCTGCTTATTTTTTCACTGAAACAGTGAGTTGGCTCTAGGTGTTATAAGTCTAAAGGTCCCTTTACATGGGACCACAGAGCAGCAGATTGGTGGGAGGGAAACGTTCCTTCCCAACAATTTGCTGCTCTCTGGTGGAGGAGAGCGCTGCTGTCACAACCAGACAGCTGAGAAGCTCTGACAGAAGCCTTTCAGAACCTCCTCCTTGAGTTTTCTTTGTTGTGGTATTCAGTTCCTCATCTCGTTAGCCTCTCTCAGCTGTCATGTAGTTGGACTGATTGCATCCCTTTAAATTCCGCCCCATAATGCATTACTGGGCGGCTTATACTTCTTCCTGGAGTGTGTGTGCATGCTGATCCTGTTTCCCAGTCTGCTACAAAGTTAAGTGCTGTACATTTATCTGTTATTTTCTGTTTGCTGGATCCCAGGTGACCCTGACTCCCTCCGTGTCTGGTGTAGGGAGCCGGTGGTCATGTCCCCTCACTATTGTAGGGTGTTCAGGGGTTATCTAGCCGAGGTACGTGGATATGCAACCATCCACCTTTGGGATCTTTGCATAGGCTGAGCAGCCAGGGAAAGTGCTAGGTCTTGTGCAGGGGTCTCCCTTTTGGTTCCTTAGCTTTGGATCTAGTGAGTCATATATGCATGTTGCTTTGTATTGTTTCCTGTACACCGTCCGTGACAGCTGCATTTACATGCAGCGATCTCCTCCACAGTATGGGGAGGAGTGATCGCCAATGCCATCGCTCTTCCCCATACAGACTCCTTGTTTGCCGGCAGCAGATGGTGTTTACACAGCACTGCCAGCAAAACATAATTTTTGTGTGTGCACAAAGGATCAGATTACCTGATGAACAAACATTTCGCTCGTTCATCAGGTAATCAAACTACACAAAAGTGTGAGAGCTGTTATTTGTCTAATAATGGATTCTGGCATGTAGGTTAAACAAGTATCTTTTCTTAGTAGTGTGGTTTTATTTAGCTCTATATCATATCGCATGGTACTAGATTGCATTTGGTACTTAGACCCAGTAAAAATGTAAAGGAACACTCCATGCAAAACACATCCATTGCATTATACAGGGCTTGAGAGGAAGGTGAAGGACCCAGGCACAGGCCCACCTCTTTGGTGTTTTTTGAATATTTAAGTCATGCACTAGACATAACACAATCTGTTGTGATGCTAAGCCAGCGTAAGAAAGAAAACCATTGGTGACCACAATGTTACCGCCATGTAACACACGGGCCCAGGGACGGCCAAAGAGCTCTGTAGTGTAAGAACCGCACAGTTCTTCCATCCAAATCCACGCTTCTTAGACTCCTTGGGATATTTAGTACAGTCACCCATGAAGTTTTGAAAGATGGTTTAACAGCTAAAGCAAAAACATACCTAATAAACCTTTTGCTGACCCAATGCCCCGACTTACCCACATGTTGCAGATAGTGGTGCAATTTGTACAAAGGTTAAAGGGGTTCTCCCATAATTAATGTAAAAAATGAAAATCAGACATCATATAGTACAGGACAACCTCTTTCTAACAAACTCATAACCAGCCCTGTACCTCCCATGGATCCAGAGATGTCTCCATTCATGGCTCCAATTGTTCTGCTAGATTTATTTCCAGCTGGCAGCTCAGGGAGGGTGCACTTTTCAGGAGGCATGTCCTTTCTGCTGCAGCTGGTGGCGGCTGAAGGATGAAACAGAGCATGTATGTCAACCTCAGTGAGCTGGACAGAGAATTTCGAAAAAGGGCAAACAGCAGGTGGCGCTATACAGATAGATTTCAATGAATAACTCAGTCCAAGTGCTGGTTTGAAGAATGTAGATTATTGTTCATGGGACAACCCCTTTAAAGGGAGCCTATCACCTACAAAACTATATTTTGTAATATAGCAATATGGTATATTAATGTAATATATTAAACCGCCAGCATTTACCTTACAGTTATCTTCATCTTGTTTCCAAAGTTGTTTTTGTCTTTGCTGTCTGCTGTGTCCAATCCCTGAAAAAAGACTTTTATTGCCCCCCAGGCGGTATGTCAATTAGGATCATGAAATTAAGGAGGCAGCGGCTCTCCCTTGAAATAAAGCCCTTTCTCCCCTTCAGCCTGAAATCTTGCGCATGCGCTGTGTCCTCGCCATTCCAGAGCCTGCTCCTGCACATTGAGCCATTGAAAACAAACTCACAGCAGCGGGGAACAATTTGCAGGTGCAGATGTGTTTTGTAGGTGACAGGCTCCCTTTACCTTACTGATGGGGGAATAGCTACAAATGATCTATGACATCAGAAGGGAAAGTCTAGGGTTGAATAGATGATTCTGAAAAGGTGAGCCGACAGCACCCATTTAGGCAATTTTCTCATATGCGCTTTGGTTTCAGGTTTTGAGATCCGGCAGAGGATTTCCAAACCTGACAAAAACGGTTCCATTTTGATTACACATCAGAAGGCATACGTTCCGTTAGATTGCAGTTGTGTGAAATCGAAACAGAACAAACTGGATCCGTAACTAAGTACATTGAAAGTCAATGGGAGATGGATCTGTTTTTTTAGGATCCTAAAAAATCTGATCCATCACAGTTGACTTACATGGAAAATGGAATGCTAACGGAAAGCATCCTGATGCATCCTGAAAGGATCTCTTTCAATTCTCTTTCCATGCGGACAAAACTGAACCGTTTTGGCCCGGTTTTGAAATCCTCTGCTGGATCTCAAAACCAGAATGTCAAACGCATATGTGAAAGTAACCTTAGGCTGGGTTCATACGGCGTTGCGGGTGACGTGCGGGAACAGATGCGGGTGCGAGTGCAAAGCGTTTTAATGCGTTTTGCACGTGCGTGAGAAAAATCGGCATGTTTGGACCCAGACCCGAACCCGGACTTCTTCACAGAAGTTTGGGTTTGGGTTAGATGTTGTGTAAAGTTTAACAAAAATAAATAAATAAATTAAACTCACCTCATCCACTTGTTATCAGCCTTTCCTTCTTCTTTGAGGAAAAGGACCTTTGGTGATGTCACTGTGCTCATCACATTGTCCATCACCATGGTGATGGATCATGTGATCAGCGCAGTGACATCACCAAAAGTCCTTTTCCTCAAAGAAGAAGAAAGAAGAGAAGCCGGGCTGCACAAACAAGTGGATGAGGTGAGTTTAATTTAATTTAAAAAAAAATTAACCCCTCCATCACTATTTTACTAAGCATTCTGTATTAAGAATGCTATTATTTTCCCTTATAACCATGTTATAAGGGAAAATAATAAAGATCGGGTTCCCATCCCTATCATCTCCTAGCAACCATGCGTGAAAATTGCACCACATCCGCACTTGCTTGCGGATGCTATGCGATTTTCACGCAGCCCCATTCACTTCTATGGGGCCTGCGTTGTGTGAAAAACGCACAATATAGAGCATGCTGCGATTTTTCACGCAAAGCACAAGTGATGCGTGAAAATCACCGCTCATGTGCACAGCCCCATAGAAATGAATGGGTCCGGATTCAGTGCGGGTGCAATGCGTTCACCTCACGCATTGCACCTGCGCGGAAAACTCGCCCGTGTGAAAGGGACCTTACACAGGCTGATAATTGAGCCAATTGTCAGGAATGAATGTTTGTTTCAATGCTCTTTCCAGATAAATGAGCTATCTAAATATGCCAGCGATCAGCCTACAAGGGTCAGCTGCTCTGATTGTTTCATTTTGTACAATTTTAGGCACCTCTACATGTGAAAGATAAATGGGTGCAAAAAGATGTTATGCAGTGTCAAGACAGGTGATCTGGACAGGCTAAGATGGCTAAGGCCTTGTTCACACTTTTGTAATTTAAAGACGAGTGCCGTCTATTTTCTCCACAGACAGCATACATGTGAAAAATCAGGGAGACATGCACCACTTTGGTCCATGATGCAGACCAAATATGCCCATTGAAATCTATGGGTCTGTGAAAAATTATTGACACACCATGGATGACATTCGTGTTCTGTCATTGGTTTTTCATGGACCATTGGCAGGGGCGGATTGGGCATAGACCCTACAGGGAAATTTATTGGTGGGCTGATGCCTAGGAGGGCCAACCAAGCCCTCTTCATGGCCGCCAGTCAGGTTCATAATGATCTGATACTCTCTTACGCAGATGGCCAGCAGCCGCAGGTGCCATCTTGAATTCAACTGTATCGACATCGTCAGGACAGCGATACAGTGGAATACTGTGGTGCGGCTGTATTTTGTGCTGCACTGTGGTATTTGGTTCAGCTGGGGTGGTAAATTGTTCTGCAGTACGGTATTGCTAGCCCTGTCTACTTCTGTTGGCCTTACCTAACTATGTTGCCCCACATTCTGTCAATTTGGACCCACCTGCAACATGGGGCCACTTTAACCTTTTTTCCAGGGCCACTTTTAGTTCGCAATCCGCCTCTGACCATTGGTAGGAGATGCTCTGGAAATAAATTTTCAGCTGAGCAGTGTCCGTGGAATAAGGAGTTGGTTAGAAGAGTAGATCCAGCAGACTGTATATTGGTGGACTCTGGAGATACTGTATATACATACACATTATTGGCCACATTTGCTTAGCATCCAGGGTGGACAGGAACGGAGGTGGCTGTGTGTGGTGGTGTCCTCTATGTATTGTGTTATCTGTATCTTTATGTATAATGTCCATTGCTTTGTCATGTCTATGTTATTAGTAAACTATTTTTATATATAAGTATCTGCGAGGGTTGTGTGTTGCTCCTGGGGAATATGAAGGACTGGAGGAGGTGTAATTATACACAGAATAATCGGGTTGTTTGGGCTAAAGAGCACAAGGAATGGACATTAGACCAGTAGAAATCTGTGCTTTGGTCTGATGAGTCCAAATTTGAGATCTTTGGTTCCAACCACCGTGTCTTTGTGCGAAGCAGAAAAGGTGAACGGATGGACTGTACATGCCTGGTTCCCACCGTGAAGCATGGAGGAGGAGGTGTGATGGTGTGGGGGTGCTTTGCTGGTGACACTGTTGGGGATTTATTCAAAATTGAAGGCATACTGAACCAGCATGGCTACCACAGCATCTTGCAGCGGCATGCTATTCCATCCGGTTTGCGCTTAGTTGGACCATCATTTATTTTTCAACAGGACAATGACCCCAAACACACCTCCAGGCTGTGTAAGGGCTATTTGACCATGAAGGAGAGGGATGGGGTGCTGCGCCAGATGACCTGGCCTCCACAGTCACCGGACCTGAACCCAATCGAGATGGTTTGAGGTGAGCTGGACCGCAAAAGGGCCAACAAGTGCTAAGCATCTCTGGGAACTCCTTCAAGACTGTTGGAAGACCATTTCAGGTGACTACCTTTTGAAGCTCATCAAGAGAATGCCAAGAGTGTGCAAAGCAGTAATCAAAGCAAAAGGTGGCTACTTTGAAGAACCTAGAATATGACATATTTTCAGTTGTTTCACACTTTTTTGTTATGTATATAATTCCACATGTGTTAATTCATAGTTTTGATGCCTTCAGTGTGAATCTACAATTTTCATAGTCATGAAAATAAAGAAAACTCTTTGAATGAGAAGGTGTGTCCAAACTTTTGGTCTGTACTGTACATAAATCTCCAATTTCCAAGAAGCTAAAATCCCCTTATCACACATAGAGGGTAAAAAACAGACACATGGACCAAACACAGATTCTTCACGGACATCTTCACAGGAGAAACAAGGATGGATTTTCCAAGGACGTCAAACAGACACGGAAATGTGAATGCGGTCTAAAGCCTCATTCACACATCAGTGTTTCACGGACGTGTACTGTACGTGTTCTCCACAGACAGCACACGTCCCCATTAATTTAAGGGTCCAGTCAAACATCTGTGTGTGTTTTGCGGATCCACGGATCCGTAAAACACGGACACCGGCAATGTGCGTTCCACATTTTGCAGACCGCACATCGCCGGCACTAATAGAATATGCCTATTCTTGTCTGCAAATGCGGACAAGAATAGGACATGTTCTATTTTTTTCTGGAATGGAATTGCGAACCCGGAAGTGCGAGTCCGCATTTCCGGATCCGGGCAGCACATTGTGCAGCCCCATAAAAATGAATAGGTTCGCAATTCCGTTCTGCAAGATGCGGAACGGAATTGCGGACGTGTGAATGGACCCTTAACGTGTGTATTCAGACATCAGTGTTTTAGCGCGGTCCATTGGTCCGTGTTTTTGGCATGGATGCATGCTCTATTTTGTCTGTGTTCACGGATCCATCACGCCCATTATAGTCTATGGATCTGTGAAAACCACGGATCATTAAAAATATATGCTTTGAAAATTATTTTTCAGCTGTTCAGTGTTAGTGAAACACGGATGCAACACGGACAGCAAAAAACGGACAAACGGACCCAACACAGATCCTTCACGGATCGCTTCACGGATGCATCACTGACCACCTGCTTACGGATTTGAGCACAGACGTGTGAATGAGGCTCAAGGCAGTTAATGTAGCTAACGAGTGGGAAATGATTGGAAATGATCATTCCTATGAACATTTGTTTCCAATCATCGCCCAGTGATATCGGCCCGTGACCATATATACATAATGGATTCTCTTGATAGACAATAAATGAAAAGACAAAGGCACAAGGACAACTGTGAAAATGCTATGTATTGACAAACAGAACCTTCACGCCATTGTGCAAACATAAAAACATTTATTATTACGTATGTATAAAAAGAACCGTATTTAATGAAAGACAAAATTCATTGGAGATTTGGTGGATTGATACTGGAATTGAAGTAGAGATACAGTCAAACCAGTTTAATTGATGTCTCTTGCCCTTTCTTACCTCTGTACCACTTTCCTGTATTCGATAAACGATGTATCACAGTAGCTCCGTTTTATTTAACCCCACATCCAAGAATTCAATGTACTGTAGTTGTAAGTATATGTCTTGTATCGGTTTTATAAGAAGCAGCACAGAACAGATTAAAAACCCATAATTACCCACTGCAAAAATAAAACAACCTGCAGACTATGTAGTCACTGTGTATTCTAATAATCAGCAGACCTGGCACTAAGAGGGTACTTAGGGGGCATCTATCAGCAGATTTGTACCTATGACACTGGCTGACCTGTTACATGTGCACTTGGCAGCTGAAGGCATCTGTGTTGGTCCCGTGTTCATATGTGCCCGCATTGCAGATTTTTTTTTTCGGTTTAATATATGCAAATCAGCCTCTAAGAGCAACGGGGGCGTGGCCGTTACACCTAGAGGCCCTGCTTTCTCTGAAACTGCTGCACTCTCTCCACCTTGATTGACAGTGCCAAACATTTTGATGTTTTTACTACCTGGCCCAGTGGAGAAGGTGCTGTAATGCTGTGCAGTGTAATGACAACGCCCCCATTGCTCCAAGAGGCTCATTTGCATATATTCTATATTCATTGCTATTTTCCCAGCAATGCAGGCACATATGAACACGGGACCAACACAGATGCCTTCAGCTGCCAAGAGAACATGTAACAGGTCAGCCAGTGTCATAGGGACAAGACTGCTGATAGATGCCTTTTAATGTGGACCTTTTAATCAACACATTATGTGTACTGCTTTGTATGGAAGGGTGTAGATGAATGGCGATGCTACCAATCTATCATTGTTCTGTTTACCAATGTATTACATGTGGGGATCTATAAACACTATCTATAATGCTTAGTGATCTGCAAGTAAGGCCTCTTGCACACGAAAGTTGTGTACCGGCCCGTGTGCACTCCGCATTACGGATGCGGACCCATTCACTTGAATGGGTCTGCAATTACGGAGATGCGGGACGGAAGCACAGATCAGAACCCAACGGAAGCACCACGGATTGGACCCATTCAAGTTGAATTGGTCTCGTTCCATCCCGGCCACTGCATGGACGTTGCCCGTGCATTGGGGATCGCAAATTGCAGCCCCCAATGCACGGAACGGAGGCACAACGTTCGTGTGCAAGAAGCCTAAGGGAAATACAATGACTATCGGTGAAAGTTTCCATGATGTAACTCGACTGATATTTCGTATGCGAGAATACAATTGAACTGCTTTAATAAAGGACACCAATGGTTCCAATTTGTTGTTTACTATATCAAGTTCTTAATCCATAATTCTTTGTAAATCGGTTACATTGATGCATTACCTTATACTGACCCCAATAAGAGAAAATTAAAGTTGGGGTACATGTAAACATAAACAGAGAACAGTAAACCTTACGTGAGTATTACTGGACAGGTACAGATTTGTCACTTCCCACCATACAAGAGAACAGTAAAAAAATTTAGCGTTTGTTTCTTTTTTTTTTCTTTTTTGCTAATACGATGTAAAGACATTTCGGTCCTTTGAACATTTGACACTTTGTCACTGATATCAAATTAATTTAAGAGAACAGTTTCCAGTTACTTCTCTAGAACTGCTCTCGACTGTACAACATCGAATATTAAGAAGTCATCATAATAAAAGCAGCATATCATGTGTAGCACTCACAATGACTGAATCCCACTGTTCGCACGGTAACATGATAACAATTGATAGGCTTCCTAATTCTATGAAAGGCGGAAAGCTCGGTTCCGTTCCTGGCGCACTTAAGCCATTTACGGTATATTTGACTTCAGGAGTTTTTTCTCCAGTCACCAGCATGCAGCGGCACTTCATACAAGACCCATATCAGAAGGCATCAGAGACCATTGTGGGTGAGAGATGGGCGATTCATTTGCTTGACAGGGTGTATAATTTCCACCGTTCACCACAAATGCATACATACAGAATTGGCCAAACACAGCAATGTGGTCAACAGTCAACACAGCATTTATAAAAGGGGGGAAAGTGCATCTCTACGACACAGTACTAGTCGTTCAATAGTCCCCAGTTCTGCTATGACTTGACTGCAGCATAGATCCCCAGCTCTTGCCACAATACATTGCTTGAGTCTACCGCCTTCAAGGCAGCTTGTTATGACTCGGAGGATGCTGTCCATACCAGTACAGTTTCTCCTCCACGCTTTTTTTTTTCCAGCGACATAGCAGCAACATTTTAAATGTCTTACGAAAGGTTTTGTTGCAAAGAGCATAGCAAATGGGGTTGACTGTACTATTCACATAGCACAACCAGTAGCCCAGGTGCCAGAGCGAGGATGGGATGCAGTTGGAGCAAAAGGTTGAAACCAGAACCATGATGTTGTAAGGAGTCCACGTGATGATAAAGGCCAGGAGAATAGCACTTAGTGTCTGCGCTGCTTTGCGCTCTTTGATGAGCACCATCCTCTTGCGCTTGGTCATGTGGTTGCTGAAGGTGGGATCCAAGCTTCTCAAAGAGTGTCCCTTGGACATGGATGAGCAAGGGGTGATTTTTACTTTTCTGCACCCATTATTGACCTCCTGAGATCCATCATCGTTCACAACAATTCTAAATTTGTAAGACACGCACTTTTGACTCTTTTGTGATTGACTTTTACCCGGTGTTAGGAAGAATCTTTCGTTGTCATAATCATTTAGCACCGGCTGCTCTTTTGTGAGGATATGCTTGGTTTCTTCTTCCTTTTGAGCTGCAGTTTGGTTCTTATAGGCACCCTGGAAGACAGCTTCTTTCACCTGCTTGTCCTCATCGTCTGAAGATGGGTAGCTGCTGCAGGTAGTCAGTTGATCTTCTTTAGCCCACTCGTTGCAGATGTTGGGACTATGGGAGATCTTGACCGTAGCGGAAGTACTGCGGCTGGATGATGACCATGATGCCTGGCACCGTTCTCTTTTGGTGAGTGTCTGCTGCTTGCAGCTGAAACAGGATCTTAGCAGCGCCCCCTGTGGCCTCATCATCTCAAAATCAGCCACTGACTCAGAGCCCTGCAACTCAGCCAGATCTTTGGTGCGTTTTTCTGTCTCTTTATAGATACGGCAATATAAAATGGTCATGACAGACACTGGGATATAAAAGGCAGCAATGGCCGTTCCAAAAGTGATTATTGGTTCATAAAGGAACTGTATCTGACATTCTTCAGGGGGCACTGTGCGCTCCCCAACAAAATATTGCCAGCAGAGGATTGCTGGAGCCCACAAAATGAAGGAAATAAACCAAGCCAGTCCAATCATGATCCCGGCCCTCTTAGGCGTGCGTTTTGCCCTGTAAGTTAATGGTCGTGTTATAGAAAAGTACCGGTCAAAACTAATCACTAACAGGTTCATTACAGAGGCATTGCTAGCCACGTAATCCAGAGCAAGCCAAAGGTCACAAGCCAGGCTACCCAAGGACCACTTCCCAATTAAAATGTAAGATGTGTAGAGATTCATTGAGAAGATGCCGATGATGAGGTCAGCACAGGCCAAGCTCAGAAGGTAATAATTGTTCACGGTCTTCAGCTGGCTGTTCACCTTGAAGGAAACCATCACAAGGATATTTCCTACTATGGTTATCAGGCTGACAACTGCACTGACTGTGGCAATGGTTATAACCTCCCAAAGGTTGTGAACTTTCAAGTAGTTTGTCCCATTGCTATGACTTAAGGATGTGGAGTTTGGCTCCATGGTTCCTGATTTTCAGGGATCCTAAAGATGTGGACACCGATATACAGCTGGGCAGGTTCTGAAATGAGAAAATAAATATTTAATATACAGTGTTTATGTTACAGATACAGTATTATTGTAGTGTTGACAAATGTACTGCATGAGAAGATGTTAGAATTGACTCTCATAAGGCAAAGTGAATAAAGCGCACTCTGCCTGAGGCCCCGTTCACATTTCTATTTTTCCCTGCTTATCTGCGGACAGCACACGTACCCATACATTTAATATGTCTGTTCGCACATCAGTGTAGGTCAGGTAAAAAAAATCATGGGGACATGCGCTACTTTGGTCTGTGATGCGGACCAAATACGGCCAATAATTATAGTCTATGAATCCATGAAAAAAACATGCAAAGCTGATGGCATCTGTGTTTGGTCTGTTTTTCACTGATCACTGATAGGAGATGCCTTGGAAATGAATTCTCAGCGTAGTAGTGTCTGGAATACAGGTGACACATGGAGGGCAAAAAATTGACACACAGTCCAAACATAGATCCATCACGGACATTTTCACAGATGAAACACAAACTGATTTTTTTTTAATGGATACGGAAATGTGAATGAGGCCTTACTGGTGTAAAAACTCTTCATTAATACACAGTTCCCTACATTACATATTACGTTACTATATACTTTGGGTCTAAGCGTGTGGTTTCTTGATGCAGTTTTGGAAGCCAAAACCAAGAGTGAATTAAAAAAGTTGTATCTGTCCTTTTATATTTTCTCGCCTCTTATGATCCACTCCTGGTTTTGACTTCCAAAACTGCATCATGAAACCTGACCGTGTGGTCGCACGATAACAGTAGTGCAGCATTTTATTTGGATTTCAAGGAAGTGACGGTAGACATGCTGTACAGTCCAAAATAGAGCCACCGCACTTATCGATAAGTCCAGAAGTGGACCTCCACCTAATGATTTAATGATGAGGACTTCAAAGACAGAATCCATACTGCTGTTTAGTGAGTCATTATGTCATACGCATGAGTAATGGGGCAGAGTCTCCCAAAGCGTCATGTGGTGGGGAGGAGGCGAAGAAGATGTTGTGCTCGATGTCCTTCACATATTACAATCTACCCAATGAAACCAGTGATTTTGTATGAAATAAAAAGATATGGAGATGTTTCATCTATGAGTCGTGAGTATGACTTACTCAGTGACTCACTAAGCAGCAGTATGAATTTTATCTTTGAAGTCTGCATGATTGAATTGCTCTCCAGTTCTGAATTTGCTCGGCTGAGGAAAATTAGGGGCATATGACATGCAGTTTAGATACCTGTGGATCATGCATCCATCGATGAGCATATAAAAGCAAACATGCCACCCACAATTTCTGCAGACCTAGGAGCAGATTTGCTAACATAAATGTGCCAGTCTCAAATTTAGCAAGAATTGCGTGGCAACATGCCATGTGCCACATTTACTAAGTGTGTCTGGCTCTGAACGTGAGTGTGGTTTAGTGAGAAAGGGCCATGTCTTAGGGGAAGGGGGCATGACTTTAGCTGCACACGCTGGGGGAGAGCAGACCATGTAATATATTAGGCGCATTGTCAGACAGGCCGTGTGCCAGAATGAAATCTACGGCAGCTCGGCCCTAAAAAAAAAATGCAAATGAACATGAATGCGTGGGGCCCTCTGGCCCCGCTCATTTCCGTCCTTGCGATGCCCCCTTTTCAGAAAGTGGCGAGGGGAGCACAGAAACGCCACTTGCACAAGTGGTGTTTAAAAAGCAGCAAACAGGGTGTTTGTGACTTTTTTACTCCACAAAAAGTGATGCAAAATATTAATCTCCCCCTGCGTGCCAAAACAGTGCTCAAAAGTTTGGCACAATTAAGTATAAACTTTGACACATTTTTGGACTGCCTGTATCTTAGCCAGCATCAGGGACGGGATGGCCATAGACCCTACAGGGAATTCTTCTGGTGGGCCGATACCCACATGGCCACCCGACCCCTCCTCACTCAGTCAGTGGCAGGGTACATACTACTGAGGGCACTTAAGGGGTCATTATTAGAGGAAGTCTAGGCAGTATGCTGAAGGTAGGGCTGGCTTAGGGCGTGGCCCACATCTCACCTCCTAAGTCCTCTGCTCCATATTAGAGACAACTGGAGGAGGACAGAATGTGGCAGCTATTGATGGCCACCACAGAGGGACAGCTTCTGGGTAGGTACTTCATACTGAACTGTGATATTTGGTTCTGTGGTATTACTGACTCTGCCAGCTTGTATTGGTCCCTTCTACTTGTGTTGCCCCACCTACAACATTGAGGCTACTTTTAGTTTTCTTTACTAGGGTCACTTTAAAAGGAACCTGTCACCATGAAAATCCCAAATAATCTGCAGACAGCATGTTATAGAACAGGAGAAGCTGAGCAGATTAATATATAGTTTTGTGGGAAAAGATTTAGTAAAACCGTTGATGTGATCTCATAGACGATTTAGTAAAACTTGCATTTCATTCATATAAATTCCCGCTCATTCTGGGCTTCGAGGTCCAGAAATTGGTCCTATCTGTCACGAGGGTGTCAAGAACCACGCCTGACTCGATTATACCCGGGGTCAGGAAGTCGCAGAGGTTGGCTGCGTGCTCTATGTAGAAAGATAGGGCTGTTTCCTTATGGTAGCTTTCTGGGTTTGCTTTGCAACCCTTTTTGGCTCACTCAGGGATCCGTAGCTCCTTCTCCTCAGCTTCTCCTCAGCTGTTCCTTGTCCAGCACTTCCAACCTCCTTATATTCCCCTCTCACACTTCTCTGGTTGCCAGATATAGAGCTTCCTGCCTAGACTTCTATACTGACCCACTGGAGCTGTGTTGCTGCGTTCCCTGGTTGTTGTTCCAGAACGTTACCCTCCGGATCCCTGTTGGGCCTTTGTGGTCTGCTGTGGTCGCCCACCTGGGATTATATGTTTGTCTGTATTGTATCTTCCTCTCCCTGGTGTTTCCCTCTTAGTGTCAGTGGTGCGGACTAGTGATCCCACCGGCCCGTTCACTATCTAGGGCTCATCTTAGGGAAAGCCAGGGTTTAGGCACGTGATCGGCGTACGGGTGAGGAACCCGTCTAGGGACGTCAGGGCAGTCAGGTGCCAGCCGCAAGGTGAGTCAGGGGTCACCACCTTTCCCTCTCCCTTGGGCAGGGCCTTCCCTTTTCCCTCCCTTTGCGTGACGCCGTCATTACACTATCAGTGACTGACAGCCGCCCCTCTAGGACTGTGTATACAGAGATAGCTGTCAGTCACTGATAGGACCGCCTGCTGGACTTCACAGCCCAGAATGAGCAGGAATTTATATGAATGAAATACAAATTTTACTAAATCGTCTATGAGATCACATGTTATTCCACAGAAAAAAAGAATAATTTCAATAACTTAAAAGAATTGTCCACGATTAGACAACAAATGGCTGCTTACATCCAAAAACAGCACCGGCCCTGTCCACAGGTTATGTGCAGTATTGCAGCTCTGCCCCAGTGACTCCAATGGAGCTGAGATGCAACACCAGTCACAACCTGTGAACAGGGGTGATACTCTTTTTGGAAAAATTCTGCCATGTTTTTTCTAATCCCGGAGAACCCCTTTGAAGAATTTCACTGCTTTGCATTTACCCTGGCTAATGCATTGTAAGAGCTAATCCAGCAACCGCATGCATATGGGCAGCATGGTGTCTCAGTGGGCAGCACTGGTGCCCTGCAGCAAATCCGACCAAGGACAACATCTGCATGGAGTTTGTAAGTTATCCCTGTATTTGCATGGGTTTCCTCCGGGTTCTCCGGTTTCCTCCCACACTACAAAGACTGATAGGGAATTTAGACCGTGAGCCCCACTGGGGAGAAGGAGCGATGATAATGTCTGTAAAGAGCTGCGGAAAATGTCAGTGCTATATAAGTGAGTAAAATAAAACTGGGGCACGTTCCCCCTAGCCACCTGCTAGATCTACTAAGGGCAGGTTCGCATCAGCGTTAGGAATTCTGTTATTGCTTTCTGGTATAACATGGTTATAACAGAAAATAACGGAATTGTAAGACGGATTTTGAAACGGAAACCTGTGGACAGGACTTTTTTTTTTGGCGTCCTGTATGACGGAAACCAGACGGATCTGTTATGTTTGCCCATAGACCTCTATTATGACGGATCAATGGTTTCCTGTTTGAATTCCGTCTTACAATTCCATTGTCTTCCGTTATAACTGAAAGAAATAACGGAATACTTAATGCTGGTGAGAACCCGCCCTAATTTAAAGGGATCATGTCATAATTGATGTAAAAAATTTAAATCAAATATCATATAGCACATGACAACCTCTTTCTAACAAAGCTAGAACCTGCCCTGTACCTCACATGGGTCCAGAGATCATTGCTCCAATTGTTCTGCTACATTATCTTCAGCCTGGAAGCTCGGGGGCCGTGTCCTTTCTGCTGCAGCTCTCTCCCTGTAACTGCCACAGCTTCTAATAGAACATATGGCCGGTGGCAGCTGAAGATTTGAACTGAGCATGTGTGACCAGCTCAGTGAGAGGGACCAAATATAAGGAAAATAACAAACAGCAGGTGGCGCTATACAGATACATTTTATTCAATAGCTCACTGGCTATACAACATTTTTAATTACATGCAATTACAAAAGTATTCAGATCCAGGTGCTGGTTTGAAAAATGTAGAATATGTTTTGTGACACATCCCCTTTATTAAAATGAATGTGAAATTGATTTGTGTCAGTTCTACATTATTGCTGTATTATCTGTACATCTCTTAGTGAAATAATTCAGAATAAAAGTATCAAACCATTTCTGAAGACGGTATACGTCATGGGAGTAATCCTATTACTATTTGCGACATGCAACCAAAACAGGGCTTTTTATTTTCACAGTACAGGACCTGGAGATGAGGAAATGGACAGCAGGAGCGTTAGCTGATTGTGCATGGTGATGCCACAGCCTGCCAGCACTGCAAGACTGACATCTGTTCTAGAAAAGAATGACACGCACGCACATTATACAAATATATATTCAAATTTTCAACAACAAAAAAAAAGCACCACTTTTGTAAAGAACTGGGTCTGGTATTCAATTGAACTGGGCTGGGACGCGATACCAGTAACAGAACGTGGATGGGTATGGCACGGTTTCCGAAAAAAAATAATAAAAATCAAACCATTCATACTAATCTTGTTAAAGAGGCCTCATGCATGTGACAAAGCCCAGGAGACGGTGAATGAATCAGTGGGGAAAAACGGTTTGTCCAACGTGAAATCTGGGCTTATAAAGGTACAGCACGGGCCCACAGACTTCTATGGGCGCCATTTCATGGCTCCACACAAACAGAAACTGCTATGGAGCCAAAATACTAAATAAAAGGGGTGCACCTAGTCTTTCTGCTGCCTGAGGTGAACACTGAAAGCGCGCCCCTCCTTCCCCAATGCCAATTTCTTAACCTAACCCCTTCCCTTCAGCTGCCCCCCTCTTGTACCTACCTGGTGCTGTCTGAGGCCTCATTGGTGGTGCACCCCTGATTCTACCTCAAGTAATATAAGCAGTATATAGCCGACACTGTTGGAAACACAAAATACATGTCACCAGTATGTCCTTTTTTGGGGGGGGGGGGGCAGGGGGGTGGAGGAGGAGGGGGCATTATCTACCTTTACGCCTTCTTCACCTCACCTTAATAGATGTCCCCTTGGAACATAAGCTGTCCTTCATCTTCACCGCTTACTCCGATCTCTAAACTTCGGAGCGACCCTGGCTTTACCATAGTAATCATATTTTTCTGTAAGGGGAGGGAGGGACAGGGAGAATATCCACCCACACTGTCCATTACTGATGCACCATTTGCAAGGAAAGCAAGCAGAAAGGCAAAGCAAACTGTTATCTCCTGCAATAAATGGTAAATGATCCATATACAGGGAATACCCACTTAACGCATAGATAATGTACTGTCTGAGGATGATGCATTGTGTGTTGTTGTAAAAAATGACCTTGTTTACAATGGCGATAACTACAGCCGCGGATTCGCAGTACTGCGCGTGCTGTGGGAGTCACAGCTGGATGTAAGATGGCTTGGCCGCATCTCAAGCATCGGTATATGACGAGGTACCGCACTATCAATTAGAAGGCAAACACTCCATAAAGGTTTATGGTCAGACTACAGGCAGTGCAACTACTTCTATCCTTGTTCTGGAATCATATTAATGAGTAGGATTATTGTGGCCTCTCATCATTAAACCTAAGGATATACTTCTTTTTAGTCCAGAGGCAGGCTGGCCATAGACCCTACAGACCATCTTGAATTTAATGTATCGCCATTCATCCTGGTGCTGACGACCAAAAAAAAAAAGCAGTTCTGGGGAAGTATTTTGTGTTGCACTGTGGCATTTGGCTCTTCTGGGGCAGTATTTTGTGTTGCACTATGGTATTGCTTGACCTGCCTACTTGTGTTGCAGGGTCTTCTGCCCCTTTGGAGCCGCCTACAACATGAGGCCACTTTTAGATTATATCCCGGGCCCACTTTAAATTCCTAGTCCAGCCCTGTTTTCGGCCCTGACTGAAGAGGGGCATGGCATCTCTGAATCTCTTCTACAATAGTAGTTATATGGGGGAGAAAAAAGAACTGGGTCGCACATCCACAGTGCTTGGCTTTGACCTAAAAAGTGTACAGCCCCCCGTATTGCATGCTGTACAAGAGGCATTAGTGTACATTTTGATCAAAAGGCATAAGCCCACTCACCACGTCAAGGAAGCCTCTATTGAGTGGGACCTACTCTGACAAAAGGGCGCAGCACGGTGCGATGACAAAGCGGCGATATCCTGGTAGGCGGCGGGACCCAGGAGTCAAAGCAGCAACCATGCTGTCTGACGATGCCACCCATGGCACTGGGTCCCACCAACCCACCAGAACAGCACCACAAAAACAAAGGCCACCGCACAGTACTGCACCATGTGAACAGCTGTCTAACACAGCATGTCCATTACTATCAGGAGCTACAGGTCAATGACCACTATATGCAATCCTGTGTGATTAAAACCACCTGTGCCGAATGGGAGGAGTGCTGACACCAGTAATAAAGAAGGAAGATTCAAATAACAATTATATGGGGGAGAAAAAAGAACTGGGTCGCACATCCACAGTGCTTGGCTTTGACCTAAAAAGTGTACAGCCCCCCGTATTGCATGCTGTACAAGAGGCATTAGTGTACATTTTGATCAAAAGGCATAAGCCCACTCACCACGTCAAGGAAGCCTCTATTGAGTGGGACCTACTCTGACAAAAGGGCGCAGCACGGTGCGATGACAAAGCGGCGATATCCTGGTAGGCGGCGGGACCCAGGAGTCAAAGCAGCAACCATGCTGTCTGACGATGCCACCCATGGCACTGGGTCCCACCAACCCACCAGAACAGCACCACAAAAACAAAGGCCACCGCACAGTACTGCACCATGTGAACAGCTGTCTAACACAGCATGTCCATTACTATCAGGAGCTACAGGTCAATGACCACTATATGCAATCCTGTGTGATTAAAACCACCTGTGCCGAATGGGAGGAGTGCTGACACCAGTAATAAAGAAGGAAGATTCAAATAACAATAGTAGCCCCCGAGGGTACTGTATGTAACGGAATCATACTGACAGCCTTATCGCAGTATGATTCCGTTACAGAAAGGCCACGCAGCATTATCAATCATAAGTCCAGAACGCACGATCCCTCTCTAGCACGGAGTGTGATTCGCGCAAGGGACACGCTCTTGTGAAAGAGCCCTTAGAAGCTATTTTGCACTAGTGGCACCAGGATCTCCTAGTATAATCACCGACAGTTAACACTATAAAGCAGGGGTGAGCTACCTTCCGCACTCCAGATGCTGTGGAACTACAACTTCCAGCATGCAGTCTTACTCAACTCCCATAGAAGTGAAAGCAGGATTCTGGGAGTTGTAGTTTCAGAACAGCTGTAGTGCCAGAGGCTGCTGATCCCTGCTATAGAGTAAAAGCCATATCACTATCCTATATATTGAATAGGATTGTTCACTACTCAGTGTGGCTCTCCACCATTCTGTATTATGTATTCTTTAGGAGATATATAAAGGAAGGTCTTATGCAGGTACCTGCGCACGGGTGAGGGTTTCCAAACAGAATTTGCAAAGTAATTTTCATGCTGATTTCTCTTTTTTTTGTAGCAGTAATTTTTGGTAGTATAGTAGCAGGAATTAGTTTTGGTGACGGAGTCTTGACGTACTTTCTTCAGGTATCGTAGGAGAAGTCTATGGTACAGGTGTATACAGACTGAAGCCGGCACACAGACAGACAGAGGCGCTCCATACAGACTCTAGCAGAGCAAATACAATCCATGAGAAGGTCAAAAAAATAGAGTACAAATTGGCACAATTCACACCACAAGTAACCGGGAACAGTATTCATGGAGCAACATGAACCGGCACAAGTCCAAACCCACAAGCAACCGACGTTGGCGAGGATGGTACAATGGTACAAGTGAAAGGTCATTAGGTAGAGACTTGGCAACACCATATTACTTAGGATAGCATTCCTCCTGGCTACAAATTACTCCTGGAGATAACAGACTGCACAAGGTGTTAGATACATGTAACATCAGAAGATATCTTTTAATGATGGCTACAATTCGATAGTACTGATTACTGCATGGGGGGGGGGCTAAACACTACATTTCCTATATTCTTACATGGCCGCTATTTGTTGTTATAGAGACATTTTTGTGGAGTAAGGCTACGTCTACACGACGACAATAAGTCGTGCGTCATATAGGGCACAACTAATCTGCAACATTTGTAGCGCAACATTTTGTTGCACCAATGTCGCGCGACAATTTTTATAATGACAGTCTATAGTGTCGCACTGCAACATGCAACATGCTGTGACTGCGACGCAACAGTTGCAGAAAAATCCATCTCAAATGGATTTTCTGCGACTGTTGCGTCGCAGTCGCAGCATGTTGCAGTGCGACACCATAGACTGCCATTATAAAAATTGTCGCGCGACATTAGTGCAACATAATGTCGCGCGACAAATGTTGTCATGTAGACGTAGCCTTACTGGATAATGCAATGTTAGAGGCTCCATCTATAGCTTCTGACTAGGGATGAGTGAACCCGACATTTTCAGGTTCAGGCAGTGGAGGAATTCCTTTAAGAGGCATTCCGTCATAATAGAAGTCTATGGGAAGCATAACGGATCCGTCTGGTTTCCATGAATATGCATAACGATAACCAGACGGATCTGTTATGCTGCCCATAGTTTTCTATTATGACAGAATGCAAAACGGAATGCCCCTTAAAGGCTTTCATTTAGCATTCCATCATGTCCCCCACAAACGGATTGCCAGGATTATAAATATATCTTTTCTTCTACTAATACATGTAAATATTTGCTAAAGAAGGGGAAACGCATGCCCCCACCGCACAGCCCTGTAATTCAAAGGCTACTTTCACACTAGCGTTATTCTTTTCCGGCATTGAGTTCCGTCCTAGGGGCTCAATACCGGATAAAAACGCTTCAGTTTTGTCCTAATGCATTCTGAATGGAGAGCATTCCGTTCAGTATGGATCAGGATGTCTTCAGTTCAGTCACTTTTTCTGGATTGCCAAAATTCCGAAACACTTGCCGGAATGCCGGATCCAGCATTATTTTCCATTGAAATGTATTAATGCCGAATCTGGTACCAAATGTTCTGGAAAAACGGATCCAGTTTCCGGTCTGAGCATGCACAGACCTTTAAAAATGTGAAAAAAATAAATACTGAATCCGTTTTTCCGGATGACACCGGAGAGATGGATCCGGTATTTCAATGCATTTGTCAAACGGATCCACAAAGAAATAGTATGCGTTTGTATACGGATTTGCAGATCCGGCAGGCAGTTCTGGCAACGGAACTGCCTACCGGATTCCTCTAACGCTAGTGTGAAAGTACCCCCCAAAACAATTGTGTTTAAAAATAAAATTAGTAGCTGTGAATAAATACTCCCTGATTTCAGCAGTGTAACTGTTATAATCACTTAGGCCCTATCATGTGGGATAGAAGTATATAGGGCCACCATATCACATGTAAGCCAGGAATAGCCCCACTTGCAACTGATTTTATTCATCATTTTCAAGACTTCACTGGTATCCTTAAAGGGGTTATCCAGTATCTACAACAGCCCCCCATGTGTTGGGCCCCTCAGTGGTAATATACTTACCTCACTCCCTGCGCCGCTCCTGGTCCCCGCACCGCTGTTGCAGCTTCTCCCTGTTCACGGATTAAAACATCCGGTGTCGGGGGGAGCAGCCAATGTCAGGCGGTGACGGGGACGAGCCTCCCTAGCATCACGGGTGACACTAGGGAGGCTTGTCCCCGCCTGCCATTGGCTGCTCCCCCCCGACACTGGATATATTCATCCGTGTACAGGGAGTAGCAGCAGCGGCGGTGCGGGGACCAGGAGCGGCGCAGGGCGTGGGGTAAGTATATTCCCATGGAGGGGCCCAACACATGGGGGGCTGTTGTAGATACTGGATAACCCCTTTAATGTACCCTGGCATTTGTTTCACAATCAGTTGAAAGCACCCATCTAGCCAGGAACACAGACCTTAAGTAACAGAATTAAAGGGAACCTGTCATCAACTTTGTGCTGCCGATACTAACTGCAGAATAAAGTAGAGACAAGTGAGTGGATATCGGCGGTCTGTCATTTATAAGTTAAAAGTAAATGGTTGCCGAGAACCAACATCACAATCATTGCAGACTGGGCCTGGAAAAGAGTCCCGGCCACCTGAGAAGAGTCCTGGTTATTCATGAAGTCCTGCCACCTGCTGATGACTGACCGGCTTCTACCTAGTTTTCTCCCTTCCTCTCTAGGAGAGAACTGCCAATCATCAGCAGATGGGGAGAGAGCAGGAGATTAGGAATAACCAGGACTCTTCTCAGGTAGATCTGACTCTTCTCAAGGCCTGGGCTGCAATGATGATAAAGCTGTCTCTCAGAAATCACTTACTAATAGCTCATGAGTGACACACCGCTGACATCAGCATTTATGTCACTACTTTATGCTGCGTTCAGTGAGGCCCGCATAAATTTTATGACAGATTCCCTTTAATATCAGCAATAAGAAGGTGGAAATTCACCTTTGTGTTTTTGGAAAGGCATGAAAGATGGGGGGGGGGGGGGGGGGGTGTTACCAGATATTGTGGATTCATAGCCTCGGCTTGGCTTAGCCCTTATTATTTTTAGTAAAAACCTCTGTTGGATCTTTATCTAACTTCCTATAGATAGGATAACATAGATGAGAACATAGTCCTGCCACTTTACAAATCACTGGTCAGACCACACATGGAGTACTGTGTACAGTTCTGGGCTCCTGTGAACAAGGCAGACATAGCAGAGCTGGAGAAGGTTCAGAGGAGGGCAACTAAAGTAATAACTGGAATGGGGCAACTACAGTACCCTGAAAGATTATAAAAATTAGGGTTATTCACTTTAGAAAAAGGACGACTAAGGGGCGATCTCATAACTATGTATAAACACATCAGGACTGTGACTGTGACGAGGGGACATCCTCTGCGTCTGGAGGAAAGAAGGTTTGTACACAACCATAGAAGAGGATTCTTTACAGTAAGAGCAGTGAGACTATGGAGCTCTCTGCCTGAGGAGGTGGTGATGGTGAGTTCACTAAGAGAGCTAAAGAGGGGCCTTGATGTATTTCTGGAGTGTAATATTATTACAGGTTATAGTTACTAGATTTCTGGAGAAAGGTCTTCGATACAGGGAGTTATTCTGATTGCCTGATTTGGAGCTGGGAAGGATTTTTTCCCCCTAAAATTATGAAAATTGCCTTCTACTTCATGAGGGTTTTTGCCTTCCTCTGGATCAACGTGGCAGCTTTCATTCCAATTTCTTGTTGTTCTCCCAACCACTGGGACACACAACCTTGAACAGTGCTGACATCCCAGCCTAGGTACATAGTGATCTGCTGGAGAGATAAATCAAGGTCTCTCAATTCTAGGATTCCGTTCCTCTCAGTTTGTGACACGTGGCGATAACTGGCTGTCACGGTGGCGAGTGGGGAAAAACCCCCACCGTACAATGGGGAGCAGATGGGAAAAAAAGGCCAGAGGCTGGGATAAGGAAGCAGGTCACCTCCTATAGAGTCCCTAATCCTCGCCCTAACTCCTCACCGTATGAGCAGACCTGGATGGTAGTACGACTCATATCCAGGAAACCTAGGACCATGAGTCGCCCTGATAAAACCTCAAATAGAGAAAGGGGCTGAGACGACCGGTTCTTTCCAGACACGGATGAACAAGAGTCTCACTGGCCTAGCTGCCAGGGAAGGACAGACAGTGCACCGCTACTAAATCGGCAGGCAAGAGCCAACAGACAACACGCACTTCCCTGCCGTGACAACAACGGCAACCGGACCCCCATGCAGACAGGATGCATGGCGGCCTCCGGCAGAGCTGCACATTGACTTGTGGTTCCCCGTCTGGGAAACCCTGAGACCCCCTTCCGGAGGTACACAACACAGGGGACATGTCTGGCAAACGTGCTGGACTACAGACACCAACAGACCAGACATGTAACAATAGCTAGACAAGACAACAACCTCCCATACATAAACAACACCAAACATATGCAAGGGTAGTGGGATGACATCGGTGAGACGTCGATGTCCCACTAGGTGACCCTCAAGGACTGGGCAGATAAAACACCCAGGACAGGAGCAAGCTCCAGCACCAAATTGTACTCCAGCCTGGAAGCCACAGGTGATAAAAACCAAGTGGCCACACCCATCCAGGAAGTTAACCCCTCCAGCACCAGACAGGGGAGGAACCAGGAGATGGGGAGCAAAGCACATACACGCTGTGACAAGGCGTTGCCCCTGGCAACCAGCATGGCGCACAACACCGATGCCGTGACACTGGCACAACAATGAACAGAAGGCATTGCACAATCATCCCACATGACTTGACCTGATTTCTGAGGTTTTATATGGCGAAAAAACTTTCTTTTCAATCTGGCTTTTATATCCCCCCCAACATTCCACAGATTGGAGCTGGTTGCTTGAAAATTTGAACATTTGCAAAGCTTGGTGACACCTGCTGCTACCTCGATTCGCCTAACATTACAGCTTGTCCTTCTTAGGGTCCATTCACACAACCATATGGTCGCCATGCCCGTACTGAATGCCTGCAACACATGGGCACTGGCTGTGTGCGGTACACCCATTGACTTAAATTGGTCCATGATCCACAAGATATAGCAAAAGATAGGGCATGTCCTATCTTTTGCGGTGCGGAGGCATGGATCGGAGCCCACGGAAACACTCAGAAGCACTTGCGCGGACATTCGGGTCCGTGACTCTCTAGCACAAAAGATAGGACATGTTCTATATTTCATCTACATTCAAGTTAATGGTTCTGGAGTTGACACGGCTAGTGACAGTGTATTGCGGACCGCTATTTCCAGTCTGCATGACATGGCGGCCATATGGTCGTCTGCATAGGGCCTTAGTGTTACAAATTTAATGTTGAGGAGTGTAGGATACAACTGTGAAGTGTCCTCCCTCCTAACTATTCCCCAATCAACTGTATGCGGTATCTTTACACCAGCTCAGCCATGGAGTGGCGGCACATGGAGTCGCTGAGGTGCATAGTACATAAGGCCTCTTCCACACGAGTGAGTTTTGCGGATGGTTTCGATGCGTGTTCTGAGCACATAGCATCGTTTTTTACACATCTTTGCTTTCAGGAAAAATTGCAACATGTTCTATATTGTGCGTTTTTTCACTGATGGTTGATAAGAGATGTAGTTTGATATTCTTCAGTTTTTCTTCACAAACATCAAAAACGGATTGCATTCACAAAGAAATAACTGGATCCCATGAACTCCAGCAAGCTGTTCCTCTGACGAAAGCCTGCCAGAAGATTTCAGCGCTAGTGTGCAAGCACGACCACCACTGATGGATTGCAGGGTGGTCATAACCATGGAAACAAGGTTTGTATAATGTGATGGAAAAATGAATCCAGCCAGCAAAGGAGGCAACACAGACAATCACAATACATTAGTAAGTGGCTTGTATTAACTTTTGCCACAAGATAAATGCCACTTGCTGAACTGAGACAACCCCTTTAACCCCTTCCTGACCAATGACGTACTAGTACATCATAGCGGCAGGTAACTTCCCGCAATTTGACTTACTATTACATCATGCTGATCGGGTGGGCACCGCTCTGTTGACCACCCGATCAGTGCGGGGGCACAGCAGTCACTGTTGTATCCACTGGCATCGCTGTAAAAACTGACGCCAGCGGACTAACCCTTTCTATGCCGCGGTCACCGCTGACCACGGCATAGAAGGTGTTTGCGGCGGGTGAGCGTCCCTATCGGGTTCCCACTCTGCGGTGAAGGGGACCCGATGGGTTCTGATTGCTGAGGCATCAGAACCTGCCTTCTACGGGGGCCGAGGAGATTCAGCCCCAGGCCCGGTCTCCTTGGCAACCTGTTAGTGTATGACTCAGTGTCATACACTAACAGGCAATGCATTGCAGAGGGGGATCAAACCTCCAAAAGTTGAAGTCCCAGAGTGGAACAGAAGTAAAGTAAAAAAAAGAAAAGAAAAGTGTTTTTAATAATAAAAAATAAAGTTCCAAGAAAAAAAATTAAAAGAAAGTCCCTTTCCCTGATTTTATAATAAAAAAAATTGAAATAACACAGATATTAGGCATCGCCCCATCAGTAACGACTGGCTCTCTTAATATGTCACATAATCCACCCCATCAGATAAACACAGTAAAAAAATATATATGAAAACTGTTTAAAAAAAAGCTATTTTTTTGTCATCTTACATCACATAAAGTGCAACACCAAGCGATCAAAAAGTCGTATGCATCCCAAAATGCTACCAATCAAACCGTCCCCTCATCCTGCAAAAAATGAGACCCTACCTAAGACAATCACCTAAAAAAATAAAAAAAACTCACAACATGGAGACATTAAAACATAACTTTTTTGTTTCAAAAATGCTTTTATTGTGCAAAACGAAATAACAAAGTAGACATATTAGTTATCGCCGTGTCTGTAACAACCAGCTCAAAAAAAGTCACATGACCTAACCCCTCAGGTGAACACCATAAAAAAAAAATTAAACAGAAACTGTGCCGACCAGCAGACTAGATGGGCCAAATGGTTCTATGTGCCAAAACAACCAATTTTTGGGTCACCTTGTCCCATAAACTGTAATATTGAATAATGAAAAAAATCATATGTATCCAAATATGGTACCAATAAAAACTTCCTGCAAAAAATGAGCTCTTACACAAGATGATCTGCAGAAAAATATAAAAAATTAAGGGATTCAAAAAATGGAGACACAAAAACATAATTTTTTTAAATGCTTTATTATGTAGAATAGAAACAAACAAAAAAGTTAGATATTTGATAGTGTCGCGTCTGTAACAAAATGCTCTATCAAAACAGCACATGCTCTAACCTGTCAGATGGACATTGTAAAAAACAAAAATAAAAACTGTGCCAAAACAGCAATTGTTTGGTTACCTTGCCTCACAAAAAGCGCAATATAGAGCGATCAAAAATCAACAAAACTCATTATAGTTTCCAAAATGGGGTCACTTATTACGAGTTTCTACTCTAGGGGTGCATCGGGGAGGGGTTAAGAAAGTTTGGAAAATCAAAAAGTGGGTTTTGGAAATTTTATTAAGAAGTCTAAGCCTTCTTACGTTCTAAAAAAATCTAATGACATTTTCAAAATGATGCCAACATAAAGTAGACATATGGGAAATGTAAAGTAATAACTATTTTAGGAGGTATCAATTTCTATTTTAAAAGCAGAGAAATTGAAATTTTTAAAATTTAAATATATTGACTCAAATTTATGACTGTCATGAAGTACAATGTGTCACGGGAATATCAATCTCTGAACGGCTTGGATAAGTAAAAGCGTTCCAGTTATTACCACATAAAGTGACACATGTCAGCTTTGCAAAAACTGCCCCTGGGTAGAAGGGGTTAATACCTATGGCCTTAGAATGTGACATTATAAAGGCTCCTGTACGTGTCCCAATACTTTTGTCCATATAATGCAGTTCTTCTAGTCCAACAGAACAGCAAGTTGCTGGACCACAATGGCCGTCTAGCAGAGCAGTGTGAACAGGCATGAAGACTGCCATGTCCGCCACCTGTAGCATGCACAAGGCAGTGCCGTGTAAAACCGCGCTAATAATATCACATAATTAGAGCCCAGTTCACATTATGAAGCAGCAGCATAGCGCGAAGAGAAAACCACGTGTAGCATCCGCACATCCTGGAGCCTGACTCCTCCACACACGTGTCTGGTCACATGATTATGACATCATCGCAGGTCCTGTCGCTCACTTGCACCTAGTTTCTTCACTGAGGAGATGGACCGTGGCCGTGGTAAACAGCGGAGAGGTGGTCGGAGACCGTACAGGGGCCGCGGCTCAGGAGGGGACAGGGACTATGCCCATAGAGGGCACAGGGACGCTGGTAGGGATCAGAGGCGTCCCCCGGAGCCGGAGAAGGAGGTGAGGACATGGGGGCGGGGCTTGTTTCTCCTGACTGGCGGCGCGCGCGCGCGTGTCTCCTCAGACATGTACCGTGTTGTCATGTAAGCCGTGGTGACATCTGTACCTGCAGGGATCAGTGACGTCATTGTACACTGCCGACGGGTGTCAGCATCTCCCTCCAAATGTGCAGTCAGAACTTTTCACTCAAATAGGGATCCTTATGACTTATAGTGCCGGCAGAGTGCCTCCTCGTGACCAAAGGGGCCTCTCCACAAACTATGGTGGCGGCAGAGTGCCTCCTCATGACCAAAGGGGGCCTCCCCACAAACTATGGTGCCGGCAGAGTGCCTCCCCTCGAGCTGCCTCCCCTCAAACTGGTGCCGTCAGAGCGCCTCCTCATGACCAAAGGGGCCTCCCCACAAACTATGGTGCCGGCAGAGTGCCTCCTCATGACCAAAGGGGCATAGCAGTCACTGTTGTATCCACTGGCATCGCTGTGGATACAACAGTGACCAAAGGGGCCTCCCCACAAACTATGGTGCCGGCAGAGTGCCTCCCCTCGAGCTGCCTCCCCTCAAACTGGTGCCGGCAGAGCGCCTCCTCATGACCAAAGGGGCCTCCCCACAAACTATGGTGCCGGCAGAGTGCCTCCCCTCGAGCTGCCTCCCCTCAAACTGGTGCCGGCAGAGCGCCTCCTCATGACCAAAGGGGCCTCCCCACAAACTATGGTGCCGGCAGAGTGCCTCCCCTCGAGCTGCCTCCCCACAAACTATGGTGGCGGCAAAGTGCCTCCTCATGACCAAAGGGGCCTCCCCTCAAACTATGGTGCCGGCAGAGCGCCTCCTCATGACTAAAGGGGCCTCCCCTCAAACTGGTGCCGGCAGAGCGCCTCCTCATGACCAAAGGGGCCTCCCCACAAACTATGGTGCCGGCAGAGTGCCTCCTCATGACCAAAGGGGCCTCCCCACAAACTATGGTGCCGGCAGAGTGCCTCCTCATGACCAAAGGGGCATAGCAGTCACTGTTGTATCCACTGGCATCGCTGTGGATACAACAGTGACCAAAGGGGCCTCCCCACAAACTATGGTGCCGGCAGAGTGCCTCCCCTCGAGCTGCCTCCCCTCAAACTGGTGCCGGCAGAGCGCCTCCTCATGACCAAAGGGGCCTCCCCACAAACTATGGTGCCGGCAGAGTGCCTCCCCTCGAGCTGCCTCCCCTCAAACTGGTGCCGGCAGAGCGCCTCCTCATGACCAAAGGGGCCTCCCCACAAACTATGGTGCCGGCAGAGTGCCTCCCCTCGAGCTGCCTCCCCACAAACTATGGTGGCGGCAAAGTGCCTCCTCATGACCAAAGGGGCCTCCCCTCAAACTATGGTGCCGGCAGAGCGCCTCCTCATGACTAAAGGGGCCTCCCCTCAAACTGGTGCCGGCAGAGCGCCTCCTCATGACCAAAGGGGCCTCCCCACAAACTATGGTGCCGGCAGAGTGCCTCCTCATGACCAAAGGGGCCTCCCCACAAACTATGGTGCCGGCAGAGTGCCTCCTCATGACCTAAGGGGCCTCCCCTCGAGCTACAGTACCGGCAGAGTGCCTCCTCATGACTTAGGGTGCCTCCCCACAAACTATGGTGCCGGCAGAGTGCCTCCTCATGACCAAAGGGGCCTCCCCTCAAACTGGTGCCGGCAGAGCGCTTCCTCATGACCAAAGGGGCCTCCCCTCAAACTATGGTGCCGGCAGAGCGCCTCCTCATGACTAAAGGGGCCTCCCCTCGAGCTACAGTACCGGCAGAGTGCCTCCTCATGACCTAAGGTGCCTCCCCTCGAGCTAGAGTGCCTCCTCATGACCTAAGGGGCCTCCCCTCAAGCTACAGTACCGGCAGAGTGCCTCCTCATGACCTAAGGAGCCTACCAATAAATTATAGTGCTGACAGAGCGCCTCCTCATGACCTAACGGCCCCCCCCCCCCTACAAACTATGGTGCCGGCAGAGCGCCTCCTCATGACCAAAGGGTCCTCCCCTCAAACTATGGTGCCGGCAGAGTGCCTCCTCATGTCCTAGGGCGCCTTCCCACAAACTGGTGCCGGCAGAGCGCCTCCCCACGAACTATGGTGCCAGCAAAGCGCCTCTTCGTGATCTAAGGGGCCTTCCTTCAAACTATAGTGGCGGCAGAGCGCCCCCCCCCCATAAACTTTGGTGCTGGTTTTCTAACAAAAATCCTTACTTCGTGAAAATACCTTTACCCCTCGTGTCTTTCGGGGGTGTGCGTCTCAGCGCAAGCGCACTACCACGGCACAGGTAAGATAAAATTACATGGAGCCTAGCAATGAATTATAGTGCTGGCAGAGCGCCTCCTCATGACCTAAGGTGTCTCCCCTCTAACTATGGTGCCTGTTTTTGTTAATTATTTCATTCCACGTGAAATGACAATTCGGGATCATCATTTCTTATTACTCTGTGTTTTGCCATTCTTCTGTTATTCTTGCTAGATATGTATTGTCCAATCAGTGCTGACAGTAGCAGACTGTGCAGGGACCCCCCCAACAAGAATAACAGAAGAATGGCGTAGGGTCATAAGAAATGATGATCCAGAATTGTGTCACACAGCAGACAATGCCTGCAATCGGCGTTAATGTCGATCACAGACATTTAATCCCCCAGATGTTGTGGTCAAATGTGGCCTCAGCATCTGAGAGGTGAAAAACCTAGGAGTACACCCTCCCAGGGCTGTAACAGCTCCCCCGTGCTGCGATCAGGATGAAATTGAAAGCCCTAGCCTCATGGAAGCAACCAGGGCTTTCAGAGTTGTAGTTCCTGTAAAGCTCTGCAGGTGGCAGGGCTCCATAAGAGCATAGCAGTAGAGCATTACATCGCTTTACCATTCACTGCAGTCTGTTGCAGAATCAATTTAATTATTGCTTTTTATAGCCACCTAGGGTGACTTAAAAAAGTAATAAAAATGTCTTTAGAAATATAAACCCCCCCCCCCTTTCCCCAGAATCAAAATAAACAGTAAAAAAAAATAAACATGGACATCGCCGCATCTGAAAACATGTACAGTACTATTGGGCTCCATTCACACGTCTATGGTGTGTTGCGGACCCGCAACACACCCGGCCGGCACCCCCTATAGAAATGCCTATTCTTGTCCGCAGCTGCGGACAAGAATAGGACATGTTCTGTCTTTTGCGGAGCTGTGGACCGGAAGATCGGGGCCGCTCTCCGCAAATGCAGATGCGGACAGCACACTGTGTGCTGTCCGCATCCATTCTGTCCCCATAGAGAATGAATGGGTCCGCACCCATTCCGCAAAATTGCGGACCCATTTGCGGACGTGTGAATGGAGCCTTACAATCTAAAAATATTCCTGTACAGTGAATAGCGTAACAGAAAAAAAAGTCTAAATGGTAGATTCAACTATTTTTTTTTTTTGGCCCTTCCCCTTCCCCAAAAAATTGAATATAAAGTGATCAAAAAGTCTTACACACCCCAAAATAGTATCATTAAAAACTACAAATGGTCCTGCAAAAATTAGCCCTCACACAGCTCCATAGATGTAACTATAAAAAGTTATGGGGATCAAAATATTTTTTTCCAAAGTTTATATCGTTTTTTAGCATTAAAACACAAGGAAAACTATACAGATGTGGTATAGCTGTAATCGTACTGCCCCGGAGTATGGAGTTAACTCGTCAGTTTTACTGTACAGGGAACGCCATAAAAACAAAGCCCATAAAATTGCGGAATAATGTTTTTTTTATATTTCACCCCATTTGGAATTTTTTTTTTTCCAGCTTCCCACTACATTGCATGCAATATCAGATGGTGACATTAGAAAGTACAAATTGTCCTGCAAAAAACAAAACAAGCCCCATACGGCTAAGGCTACTTTCACACTTGCGTTCGGAGCGGATCTGTCTGGTGTCTGCACAGACGGATCCGCTCCTATAATGCAAACAATGGTATCCGTTCAGAACGGATCCGTCTGCATAACTGTTTTCAGATCTGATTTTTCATTTAGTGAAAACTCAGATCCGGCAGTATATTCTAACACAGAGGCGTTCCCATGGTGATGGGGACGCTTCAAGTTAGAATATACTAAAAGAACTGTGTACATGTCTGCCCCCTGCTGCCTGGCAGCACCCGATCTCTTACAGGGGGCTGTGATCCGCACAATTAACCCCTCAGGTGCCACACCTGAGGGGTTAATTGGGCGTATCATAGCCCCCTGTAAGGGATCATGTGCTGCCAGGCACCAGGGGCCAGACCCCCCTCCCTCCCCAGTTTTAAATTCATTGGTGGCCAATGCGGCCCCCCTCCCTCCCCAGTATTATATTTATTAGTGGCCAGTACGGCCCCCCTCCCTCCCTAGTATTATATTCATTGGTGGCCAGTGCGGCCCTCCTCCCTCCCTCCACAGTATTATATTCATTGGTGGCCAGTGCGTCCCCCCTCCCTCCCTCCCCAGTATTATATTCATTAGTGGCCAGTGTGGCCCCCCTCCCTCCCCAGTATTATATTCATTGGTGGCCAGTGCGGCCCCCCCTCCCTCCCCAGTATTATATTCATTGGTGGCCAGTGCGGCCCCCCTCCCTCCCTCCCCAGTATTATATTCATTGGTGGCCAGTGCGGCCCCCCCCCCCCCCCCCCCCCCCCCATCATTGGTGGCAGGGGAGAGTTCCGATCGGAGTCCCAGTTTAATCATTGGGGCTCCGATCGGGGAGGGATGGGGGCCGCACTGGCCACCAATGAATAGAATACTGGGGAGGGGGGCCGCACTGGCCACCAATGAATATAATGCTGGGGAGGGAGGGGGGTTCGCACTGGCCACCAATGAATATAATACTGGGGGGGGGGCCGCACTGGCCACCAATGAATATAATACTGGGGAGGGGGGGCCGCACTGGCCACCAATAAATATAATACTGGGGAGGGGGGGCTGCACTGGCCACCAATAAATATAATACTAGGGAGGGAGGGGGGCCGCACTGGCCACCAATAAATATAATACTAGGGAGGGAGGGGGGCCGCACTGGCCACCAATGAATATAATACTGGGGAGGGAGGGGGGCCGTACTGGCCACCAATGAATATAATACTGGGGAGGGGGGGCCGCACTGGCCACCAATGAATAGAATACTGGGGAGGGAGGGGGGTTCGCACTGGCCACCAATGAATATAATACTGGGGAGGGGGGGCCGCACTGGCCACCAATAAATATAATACTGGGGAGGGGGGCTGCACTGGCCACCAATAAATATAATACTAGGGAGGGAGGGGGGCCGCACTGGCCACCAATAAATATAATACTAGGGAGGGAGGGGGGCCGCACTGGCCACCAATGAATATAATACTGGGGAGGGAGGGGGGCCGCACTGGCCACCAATGAATAGAATACTGGGGAGGGGGGGCCGCACTGGCCACCAATGAATAGAATACTGGGGAGGGAGGGAGGGGGGTTCGCACTGGCCACCAATGAATATAATACTGTGGAGGGAGGGGGGCCGCACTGGTCACTAATGAATATAATACTGGGGAGGGAGGGGGGCCGCACTGGTCACTAATGAATATAATACTGGGGAGGGAGGGGGGCTGCACTGGCCACCAATGAATATAATACTGGGGAGGGAGGGGGTCTGGCCCCTGCTGCCTGATCTCTTACAGGGGGCTATGATAATGTTAATTGTGCATATTATAGCCCCCTGTAAGAGATCGGGTGCTGCCAGGCAGCAGGGGGCAGTTATTACACAGTTCTCAGTATATTCTAAATCGGATCTGAGTTTCACGATCTAACTCAAATCCGATGGTATATTCTAACATAGAGGCGTTCCCATGGTGATGGGGACGCTTCAAGTTAAAATATACCATCGGATTGGAGAAAACTCCGATCCGATGGTATATTAATAGGGACTCCTGACTTTACATTGAAAGTCAATGGGGACGGATCCGTTTGCAATTGCACCATATTGTGTCAACGTCAAACGGATCTGTCCCCATTGACTTGCATTGTAAGTCTGGACGGATCCGTTTGGCTCCGCACGGCCAGGCGGACACCCGAACGCTGCAATCTGCGCTCGGGTGTCCACCTGCTGAGCGGAACGGAGGCCAAACGGTGCCAAACTAAGGCATTCTGAGCGGATCCGCATCCACTCAGAATTCATTAGGGCTGGACGGATGCGTTCGGGGCCGCTTGTGAGAGCCTTCAAACGGAACCCCGAACGCAAGTGTGAAAGTAGCCTAAGTCAATGGAAAAATGGAGAGGTGACCGGTGCTGAACTGGTCAGCATCGGTCTTCTCCGAGGTCAGGCAGGGGACACCAGTGGGACAGCGCTGTGGAACAGCGCTGCGGAACAACGCTCCACCCAATGGCAGAGCTATAGCAGCACAAAAAAGGGCTGAACCTCTCTGCAGACAGCCATTCTAGCTGGTGACTGCATGCTGAGAGGTTTTGTGCCTTTCTGTGCTGCTGTTGGCTTGCTGGGACTTGTGGTGCACCACCCCTGTGATTTGAGCTCTTCCTGCTAAAAGAATAACATCTGGAATTGCTGCACTGGTTTTGTTTTCATTTGCAGCTGTTCGAGATCCCTAAACCACCCTCTATCCCTGTCTGACCAGTCTGCTCAGTTTACTGTGCTGATTCCCCCCCCCCCCCCGTGTAGATATAGATATATATATATATATATATATATATATATCTCCATATACATATATATAGAATTCAATTTTAGTAAGGTAGTGTTAGGGTCCATTCACACGTCCGTTGTTTCTTTCCTGATCTGTTCCGTTTTTTGCTGAACAGATCTGGACCAGATCTGGACCCATTCATTTTAAATGGGTCCTGAAAAAAAACGGACAGCACAATGTCTGATTTTTTTCAGGACCCATTGAAAATGAATGGGTCCAGATCTGTTCAGCAAAAAACGGAACAGATCAGGAAAGAAACAACGGACGTGTGAATGGACCCTAAGTGTAGATTTTTGCACGCAGGCAACAACTTTGTGCGTGCATCCTGCAAATTTTTTTGTAAACTTTTTTTTCTGTACTCTTTTTCTCTATATTGCAAATTAATTTACAAGCCCCTTCACGTGTGAAAACACTACATACACACCCCACACAAAATAAAGGGTTACACGTTTCACACATCACCCCAATAAAATAAAAAAGGCCCGTCCATCCCAAAGTGTATACTTAGCTAAAGAGGCATACGCCATGCTAGCCCCCGATACGGAGTCTGCCAGTGAGGGAGACGAGGATGCCACTTTCCTCTACCCCCTCATCATCATCTTCTGATGAGGGACCCTCTAGAAGGTGCCCCAGGGTAGCAGCGGAGGCAGCCCCCAGAGTTACCCCATATGGACCAAACCCTATGACGATTATCAGCCCCAAATTCCGCATTTTGTGGTCAGCTCCGGAATACAGATAGACAGTGCGGGCTTCACTGAACTAGATTTTCTCAAAATCTTCTTCTCTGAAGATTTTGTAAATTTAATGGTGGCTCAAACCAATTTGTACGCCCAACAATTCATTGCTCAGAACCCTACATCAGCATGCGCTAGACCCCTAGGTTAGACCCCAGTAAGTGCAGCAGAGATGATGACGTTTTGGGGGCTCGTGCTGCATATGGGAGTAGTAAAGAAGCCAAACGTCAGACAATATTGGAGTTCGGACATTTTCTACCAGACTCCAATTTACAGTCAGACCCTGACCCGGAAGCGATTTGAGTCAATTAATAAATTCCTACACTATAATGACAATGCACAGTGCCCACCCCAAAATGACCTGACATTTGACCGTCTGTTCAAGGTTAGGCCTGTCATTGACCACTTCAGCACCAAGTTTGCTGAGGTGTACACCCCAGAGAAAAATGTCTGTGTAGATGAGTCCCTATTACTGTTCAAAGGGAGGATTAGATTCCGCCTGTACCTGCCTAGCAAACGGGCAAGGTATGGCATAAAAATATACAAACTTTGTGAGAGTAGCTCCGGGTACACCTACAAATCCTGCATTTATGAAGGGAAAGATTCCAGGATAGAACCCCCAGAATGCCCCCCCCATCCTAGGAGTTAGTGGGAAGATTGTTTGGGACTTACTGCACCCACTGCTGGATAAGGGTTACCACCTCTATTTGGATAACTATTATACCAGCATACCCCGATTCAGGTCCCTAACTGCTTGAAGTACTGTGGCTTGCGGCACAGTGCGCAAAAATCAGAGAGGCCTCCCTAGATCCCTGGTAGGGCAACCATTGAGAATGGGTGAAAGCAGGGCTCTCCACAATGAGAACATGCTGGTGGTTAAGTACAAGGACAAGAGGGACGTCCTTGTACTGACCACTAGGGTTGTTGCGGGTATCGAAATTTCGATACTCAATCAATACATTTGTCTCAGTATCGATACGATACCGGGATTTCCATTTTTTCGATACTGGGCTGCGCTACTGCAGGAGAGAAGCTGATGTCTCCTCCCTATCGCTCCGATAGTAGTAATTTGCATACGGAGCAGGAGACTGTAACACAGCGGGCGAACAGAGCAGCGCCCAGGAATAATAGGTGCAGGGAGATTCCTGGGCGCCGCTCTATGTAGCCTGCTAACTTAACTAAGTATTCGAACCCACGAAAGGTTGTCTTTAAATTTTAATACAGGAGGCGGGTACCGGCAGCAGAATCACATTGCTGGCACCCTGCCTCTGACAAGGAGCTGCGATCAGCAGCAGTTAACCCCTTAGGTGCGGCACCTGAGGGGTTAACTGCCGCTGATTTGGTGACAGTACCCGCCTCCTGTATTAAAGGTTAATTATCATTGGTGGTGCAGTGCGCCACCCTCCCCCAGTATTAGACTCATTGGTGGCGCAGCGCACCCCCCCTCAAACCCCCCGGCAGTGGCCACAGGGTCCCCTCCCCTCCTCTCATTGGTGGTGCAGTGGCAACTTCTGATCGGAGCCCTGCCAGTGTAATCCTGGGGCTCAGATCGGTTGCCATGGCAGCCAGGACGCTACTGTCACGGCCAATTTATGTTTGACCGTGACACTGTTGCGTGCAGACTGGTTGCCGGGGGCAACGTGTAGTTTTCTGTTTGCACGTACTCTTTCCTTTATTTGGTGCTTTCTCTGTTAGGTTTGGCTTGTTTGTCAGCTTGGTGTGGAGCTCTGCTCCTGGGCTGAATGTCTTTGTGTCTGTGTGAGTCACCCTCATGTATTATATTGTTTCCTTGCCCTGGCTGTGTGTCCCCTCCGGTGTGTCTCTGTTTTCCTCCCCCACCTGGTGTATGTTGTATTGGTGTGGTTGGTGTATGGAGGTTTTCTGGTGGTTTCTTGGCTCCGAAAGGGGCGTGCTTTCCCGGAGGGGTTTAAGCGAAGACAAGATTGTGGGTTTCCCAGCCTGGAGCCGCATTCCATCTTGGCTACGGCAGGCAATCATGAAAGGAGATACCCCTGTGAATAGCACACTCAGTGTTGGACAGGCCAGGAAGATGGTTGAGCAGCTCAAGATTGAAGCCTCTATGTGTCGCATAAAAGTCTCAAAGGCAGCATCATTCAGCCCAGGAGCAGAGCTCCACACCAAGCTGACAAACAAGCCAAACCTAACTTAACCCCGTGACAACCAAAACACCAAATAAAGGAAAGTGTACGTGCAAACAGAAAACTACACGTTTCCCCCGGCAACCAGTCTGCACGCAACAGTGTCACGGTCAAACATAAATTGTCTGTGACAGCTACTGAAGCCCTGGCTGCCATGGTAACATCCCTGCTGCTGTGTGCACAGAGCAGCAGGGAGAGTGTAAGATCCTATTCACCCTGATAGAGATCTATTAGGGTGAATAGGACAAGGGATGACAAAATCCCAGGTTCTAGCCCCTAAGGCCCCTTTCACACGGGCGAGTTTTCCGTGCGGGTGCGATCCGTGCGGCGAACGTATGGCACCCGCACTAAATCCTGACCCATTCATTTCTATGGGGCTGTGCACATTGAGCGATGTTTTTAACGCATCACTTGTGCGTTCAGTTGAAATCGCAGCATGCTCTATATTGTCTGATTTTGACGTGACGCAGGCCCCATAGAAGTGAATGGGGTGTGTGAAAATCGGATGGCATCCGCAAGCAAGTACGGATGCCGTGCGATTTGCACGCACGGTTGCTAGGAGACGATCGGGATGGAGACCCGATCATTATTATTTTCCCTTATAACATGGTTATAAGGGAAAATAATAGCATTCTGAATACAGAATGCATAGTAAACCAGCGCTAGAGGGGTTAAAAAAAATAAAAAAAAATTTAACTCACCTTAGTCCACTTGCTCGCGAAGCCCGGCATCTCCTTCTGTATCCTCTGGGGTGAGCTGCTCCATTAAATATCCGTTAAGGACCTTCGATGACGTCACTCCGGTCATCACATGGTCTTTTACCATGGTGAATCACCATGGTAAAAGATCATGTGACGTACCATGTGATGACCGGAGTGACGTCATAATAAGTGCCGAAAATAATGCAATCTTCAGAACATCAATCACAAGCCCGAACTTCTATGAAGAAGTTCGGGTTTGGGTACCAAACATGCGCGATTTTTCTCACGCGAGTGCAACGCATGACAATGTTTTGCACTTGCGCAGAAAAAATCGCGCATTTTCCCGCAACGCACCCGGCTCTTATCCGGGCAAAAAAACTGACGCCCGTGTGAAAGAGGCCTAAGAGGGGAAATAGTTATTAAATAAACAGTAAAAAAAAAATAAAAAAAATATTAAGTATAAATCACCCCCTTTCCCAATTTTACATATAAAATATATAAACAATAAATAAATATACATATTGCCACGTCCGAAAAGTTCAAACTATTAAAATAGCACGATTCACCATTTTCTTTAAAATGTGGAATGCACGTGGCTTTTTTGGTTTATTTATTTCGCATGGTATCGAGTATCGCAATACTTTTTTATGGTATTGAAATCGAATCAAAAATTTGGTATTGCAACAACTCTACTGACCACCATTCACACTAACACCAGCTCCCCTGCCGCTGTCCCCAAACCAGTTTGCATCCTGGACTACAATAAGCACACGGGAGGGGTGGATTTTGTAGATCAAGTTCTGAAGCCCTATAGTGCCACACGAAAAACAAAAGTATGGTACAAAAAGCTGGCCGTACACATTGTACAGGTGGCAATGTACAATGCGTACGTGCCATTTCAATCTGCAGGCCACACAGGAACTTTCCTTCAGTTCCAAGAGCTGGTTATCAAGGCCCTAAATTTTCAAACCCAGGCCGGGGAGGGTCCCAGTACTTCAGGGAGTCATGGAAGTCCCCCAGACAGCAAGGAAGGGAAGGACCCAAAAAAGATGCAGGGTGTGTTCCAAAAGGGGGATAAGGAAAGACGTCATTTACCACTGTGAAACCTGCCCTGAAAAACCTGGCCTGTGCGTGCAGGAGTGTTTCAGAATCTACCACACATCCATGGAGTATTAATTTCATCCTTGATGTACCCTGTAATTTTACCACCTTATACCTCTGATTTAGTCCTACTGTGCGCCCTTACATCATATTTTGAGCACATTTGGGGTGTTGGCGTATTCGGGGGGAATGGGTAACAAAATGTGGGGTGCATGTTGTCCTGTTACCCTTTGGGAAAGTGAAAAATGTTGGTGTAAAGCAACTTTTTTGTGAAAAAAATGTCTTTTTTTTTATTTTCACTGCCAAGTGTTTCCTAATTCTAGGAAACACCTTTGAGGTCAAAGTGCTTACTACACACCTTGAAAGATTTCTTGAGGGGTGGAGTTTCCGGAATGTGGTCACTTTTTGGGGGTTTCCACTCTAGGGCCACCTCTGGGTGTCTTCATATGCGACATAGCTCCCAATTACCATTCCAGCTAAATCCGTTCTCCAAAAGCCATATGGTGCTCCTTCCACTCTGAAGCCTGCTGTGCGCATATACATCAGTTTTTCAGTACACATGGGGTGTTTGTGTAAACTCCAGATTCAGGGTAATAGATTTTGAGTTTTGTTTGGCTGTTAACACTTAATGTGTTGCAGAAAAAAATAGATTAAAATTTAAAATCTGCAAAAAAAAGTGAAATTTAGAAATTTCATTCCCATTTTCCTTTAATTCTCGTGGGACACCTAAAGGGTTAACAAAGTTTGTAAAATCAGTTTTAAATACCTTGAGGTGTGTCGTTTCTAAAATGGGGTGATTTATGGGTGGTTTCTAATATGTAAGCCCTAGAAAGTGACTTCACAACTGAACTGGTCCTGAAAAATTAGGGTTTTTTGAAAATTTTCTTAAAAATTCTAAGCCTTCTAACGTCCCCAAAAAATAAAATGTAATTTTCAAAATGATCCAAACTTGAAGTAGACATGGTAAATGTAAAGTAATTACTATTTTTGGAGTTATTGCTATCTATTTTAGGGCTCTTTCACACTTGCGTTCTTTTCTTCCGGCATAGCGTTCCGTCGTTGGGGCTCTATGCCGGAAGAATCCTGATCAGGATTATCCCAATGCATTCTGAATGGAGAGAAATCCGTTAAGGATGCATCAGGATGTCTTCAGTTCCGGACCGGAACGTTTTTTGGCCGGAGAAAATACCGCAGCATGCTGCGCTTTTTGCTCCGGCCAAAAATCCTGAAGACTTGCCGCAAGGCCGGATCCGGAATGAATGCCCATTGAAAGGCATTAATCTGGATCCGGCCTTAAGCTAAACGTCGTTTCGGCGCATTGCCGGATCCGACGTTTAGCTTTTTCTGAATGGTTACCATGGCTGCCAGGACGCTAAAGTCCTGGCAGCCATGGTAAAGTGTAGTGGGGAGTGGGGGAGCAGTATACTTACCGTCCGTGCGGCTCCCGGGGCGCTCCAGAGTGACATCAGGGCGCCCCACGCACATGGATGACGTGATCGCATGGATGACCGCATGGGGCGCTCTGACGTCATTCTGGAGCGCCCCGGGAGCCGCACGGACTGTAAGTATACCGCTCCCCCGCTCCCCACTACTACTATGGCAAACAGGACTTTAATAGCGTCCTGGCTGCCATAGTAACACTGAACGCATTTTGAAGACAGATCAGTCTTCAAATACTTTCAGTACACTTGCGGTGTTACGGATCCGGCGTGTAATTCCGGCAAATGGAGTACACGACGGATCCGGACAACGCAAGTGTGAAAGGGCCCTTAAAAGTAAATAAAATTGAAATTTCAATTTTTTTTGGTTGTCAATTTGGTATTTTTTTTTATAAATAATGAAATATTTGGACTCAAATGTACAACTGTCATGAAGTACAATATGTGATGAGAAAACAATCTCAGAATGGCCTGGATAGGTAAAAGCATTTTTAAGTTATCATTATATAAAGTGACACATGTCAGATTTGCTAAAAATGGCCTGGTCCTTAAGGTGAAAAATGGCAGGGTCCTGAAGGGGTTAATACCCCCACAGTCCTGATGTGTGTCTGGGACAGTACCTTATGAAGGCCTCTATACATAATGGAGTCATTGATAATCTGAAGGCATTATTACCTGATAATAGATTTGCATTACTGTAGTTCTATCACGTTTTAGCCACTAGGTGTCACTCTTTCCCAGTGTTTATGTTGACTTGCCATTTGCAGTGCGAACTCCCTTTACAAATAATAGGAGTTTGTATGAATGTACATTGTAGATAGTAATCATTATTTTGATCCCTTAGTTTCTCAGCTATTTTAGTAAAGTGTGAATTTACTGTGATACACAGTAAATTATAACCTCTCTCTAATCTTTGCTAAGGTAGGTTTGACAAAAGTAGCTTATGTGCTGATTGCACAGGTCATCCTTCAGAAAACTGTTGTAATGAATTGACTTGGTAGTGGTTTTAAAACCATTGCTATGTGTAAATGTAAGGGGCTATCCCATGATACATGTTGATGGTCTATCAATGTGATCAATGACTGACTATAAAACCTCCTGAAAAAGCAGTGGCACAACGACTTTCCCATTTTTTTGCGCCGGCGACATGTGCAAAAATGTGAGACTTTTGGGGGATTTTCCAACACTTGTGACTTTAAAGCAGCAGATCTGTCCCTATGACACTGACTGACCTGTTACATGTGCACTTGGCAGCTGAAAACCTCTGTGTTGGTCCCATGTTCATATGTGCCCTCATTGCTGAGAAACATTATGTTTTATTATATGCAAATGAGCCTCTAGGAGCAACGGGGGCGTTACCATTACACCTAGAGTCTCAGCTCTCTCTGCAACTCCTGCTCTCTCTGCACTTTGATTGACAGGGCCAGGCAGTAGAAACGTGATCAGCAGAAGGTGTGGGGGCTCCCCCCCCCACACACATTTACCAGTATTGTTAAATCTACAATTGAATTAGGCTACTTTCACACCTGCGTTCTGAACGGATCCGCTCATATTAATGCAGACGGTGGTCCGTTTAGAACGGATCCGTCTGCATTATAACTTAGAAAATTTTTCTAAGTGTGAAAGTACCTGAGCGGATCCGTTCAGACTTTACATTGAAAGTCAATGGAGGACGGATCCGCTTGAAGATTGAGCCATATGGTGTCCTCTTCAAGCGGATCTGTCCCCATTGACTTACATTGTAAGTCGGAACGGATCCGCTCGCCTCCGCATGGCCAGGCGGACACCCGAACGCTGCTTGCAGCGTTCAGGTGTCCGCTCACTGAGCGGAGCGGAGGCTGAGCGCTGGCAGACGGATGCATTCTCAGTGGATCCGCCTCCACTGAGAATGCATTAGGGCCAGACGGCTGCGTTCAGGGCCGCTTGTGAGCCCCTTCAAACGGAGCTCACGAGCGGACACCTGAACGCAGGTGTGAAAGTAGCCTAACCATGTTACAATTTGCTATTGGATTTTGACAATTTTTTTAAATGTGCTTTTGCATCTAACACAGGGGTCAGCAACCTCCAACCCTCCAGCTGTTGTGAAACTACAATTCCCATCATGATCCATTCATTTCTATGAGAGTTCTGAGAAGAGTAGAGCAAGTATGCTTGCTGGGAGTTGTAGTTTCACAACAGCTGGAGTGCTGGAGGTTGCCTCCTGGTCTAACATGAAGACTGAAAGCCTTGAAGAACCTATGCCTGTGATGGCTAACCTCCGGCACTCCAGCTGTGGTAAAACTACAACTCCCAAGATGCACACTTGCTTGGCTGTTCTCAGAACTCCACAAAAATGAATGGAGCATGCTGGGGGTTGTAGTTTCACCACAGCTGGAGTGCTGGAGGTTAACCATCACTGACTTATGCAGACCTATTTGTTTCCATGGTAACAGAAAACAAACAAAACCAGATCACAGCCTTAATCAATTCCATCTGTCTTCTACTTCTTGCTAACTTACGTTTAGGGTATAACCTGACGGAGCACCTGGGCCGCCACGCCCACCCGGGAAAGCCAATGGCCAAGCATTTTTACTGCAAAATCGTGCAGCTATTGGCTGGCAAGGGTGGGTGTGTCTTGGCGGCATATTGCCAGCTGGGAGAGATTATAACCGTACAATCAGACTACAGAGTTTGTAATTGAATACTATGGAGACACATGGGTCTGTATAAGGGCTGCATTTCCAGATAGTACAGAATCAGTTTTGTTACAGGGGTTGTGTCACGTCAGCAAGTGGCATTTATCATGTAGAGAAAGTTAATACAAGGCACTTACTAATGTATTGTGATTGTCCATATTACCTCCTTTGCTGGCTGGATTCATTTCCCCATCAGATTATACATTGCTCATTTCCATGGTTCTGACCACACTGAAATCCATCAGTGGTGGTCGTGCTTGCACACTGTAGGAAACACCGCCGGCGTATTTGGTGGCTGGGACCACGGGAAGTTACATAGGCTGGTGCTTTTTTCTATGGTGTGTAAGCACGGCCACCGCTGCTGGATGGCAGGGTGGTCAGAACCATGGAAACAAGTGGTGTATATTGTGATGGAAAAATAAATCCAGCCAGCAAAGGAGGCAATATGGACAATCACAATACATTAGTAAGTGCCTTGTAGTAACTTTCTCTACATAATAATTGCTACTGTATTTGCTGAAGTGAGACAACCCCTTTAAGGATATTTGTATTAAGTTGCTTCATTTTTCCGTTAAGCAGAAAAAAAGTTTATGAAGGTGGACCTGGCTTTTTAGTACAGTATGGGAGTTTTACAGGGGCCATTCTGGCAGCAGGATCTGAACAGCAGGCCTCTAGGGTTCTTGCTGAGCACATTTACCTTGTGTTTGCTAAGCAGATTTTACACGGACACGTTCACCTTGCTTGCGGTTTTAATTGCTGTGTTCAGTTAACTTCAAGTTGTCAAGTTTAACCCCCACTGTAAAAAGGCGTATTGGTGGTTATTAAGGAGCCTTTGGATGGGTCGCTGCCTTTTTGCAAGAGCCCAGTCTAATGCCTTAGAACATGTCTTATTATTGCCCGCAAATCGCGTTCCGTGGCTCCATTCAAGTGAATGGGTCCGCCCCAAAAAAAAAAACGAACACATACGGAATGTACTCTGTATGCCTCCCATATCCATTCTGTTTTTGCGGAACCATCTATTGAAAATTTTATGCCCAGCCCAATTTTTTCTATGTAATTACTGTATAATGTATATGCCATACGGAAAACCGGAATGGAACCGGAAACACTACTGAAACAAAAAAAGGAAAAACGGATCTGTTAAAAATGGCCCGCAAAACACTGAAAAAGCCATACGGTCGTGTGAACAAGCCCTTATTCACACGTCAGTGTTTGGTCAGTGATTTTGAGCCAAAACCAAGATTGGAGCCTCCACAGACATAAGGTATAAGGGAAAGATTTGCACCTTCTGTGTTTAGAGCCGCACCTGGTTTTAGCTCACAATCACTGATGGAAATCACTGAACAAAACACTGACGTGTGAATGAGGCATTAGTGGAGAGTAGGGGCTTGTCTCTAACATTAGATCTGTGCTTTCGCTCTATTTGTCTGGACTGTCAGGAGCGCTGATCCAGGCCATTTAACCCCTTTATGCTGCAGGCAATAGTGCCTGTGGCATGTAAGCGGTTACAGTAGAGTGCCTATTATAGTCCCATTGTGAGACTATTAAATGGTTAAAAAACAAGTAAAGAAAAAATCCAAGTAAAAGAAATACAGAAAAAATTGCAAAAGTAAAATCTCCATAACAACCTGCACTACACGGTTATAGTGTAATTTATCCTGTACGGTGAACTCAGTGAAAAAAAAGGCTAAATTTCAGCATTATACTTATTCTACATAAGTATTTGGTATTGCTGTAATCGTACCAACCCAGGGAATAAAGTTAATGTGTTATTTGTGCTGAAAAATAAATGCTCTTAAATTTATAACATAAAAACTCAGTGGCAGTATTGCTGGTTTTTCCATCCTTCAGTAAGTTATGTGTACCCAAGCTGAGCAGATTGATTTATAGTTTCGTAGGAAAAGGTTCAGTAAGACTTGTAATACACACATTTAAATCTCAGCTTTTTCTGAACTCAAATCCTTCCTAAGGCGGTTTTGGCAACAAAAAAAAATCTTGATTATATCACCCTAAGGGTCCATTCACACGTCCGTTTTTTCTTTCCTGATCTGTTCCGTTTTTTCAGGAACAGATCAGGACCAGATCTGGACCCATTCATTTTCAATGGGTCCTGGAAAAAATCGGACAGCACAATGTGTGCTGTCCGTTTCCGTTGTTCCGTTCCGCATGTCCGTTTAAATATAAAACATGTCCTATTCTTGTCCTGAAAAATCGGATCCTGGTACAATACAAAGTCAATGGATCCGCAAAAAACGGATGACATTCGGATGTCATTCCGTATGTCATCCGTTTTTTGCGGATTCCGTTCCTGGAAACATAACAATTTTTTTTTTTATTTTTTTTTTAAATTTTTTTTCAAAGAAATCCAAACAACTTTATTTGATTATTGAAATGTATACATGTTCCCGTTTTTTGCGGATCCGCAAAAAACGGATGACATACGGAAACATTTTCAGGAACAACGGATCCGCAAAAAACTGACCGTTTTTCAGGATGAAAAAAAACAGGACGTGTGAATGGACCCTTAAGATGACCTTTAATGGGTCCCGACATTATGAAATAACTAGCAGGTTATGTAGGGCATAGTGCAGGGATGTCATATTGCTTACTAGCTTGTCTGGGCGCCGCTCCGTTCGCCCGCTGTGCCCCCCGTTCACTTTTTCTGCCCTGTATGCTAATCAATAGCATCGGTACAGGGAGGAGGAGTCTGCCCTGTTTCTCAATGGGCGTCTCCTTCTCCCTGGCTGTAACGCCGTCCAATGACAGTGGAGAGCGTCACAGCCAGGGAGACGGAGACGCCTATTGAGAAACAGGGCAGTCTCCTCCTCTTTGTACCGGTGCTATTCTTTAGCATACAGGGCAGAAAAAGTGAACGGGGGGCACAGCGGGCGAACGGAGTGGCACCCAGGCAAACTAGTAAGTGATGCATCCGTTGCTCTGTTCCGTAGCCCCCGAAAAAAAATGGAACATGTCCTATTCTTGTCCATTTTGCGAAAAAGGATAGGCATTGTTACAATGGATCTGCAAAAAAAGTATGCCATACGGATGTCATCTGTTTTTATTTGTGGATCTGCAATTTGCGGACCGCAAAACACAAACGTTCGTGTGCATGTATGCTTAATGTCATTTACTTGAAAGAATTCATCTAAACCTTTTTAAAACTGTCCACTGTTCCTGCTGTTACCACATCCTGAGGAAGTCTATTCCACAGATTTTTACAATTCTTACAGTAAAGAAGCTTTGACGCTTCCAGAGACTGTCTTCTCCAGTCGGAGGCAGTGCCCCCTTGTCTTTTGAGGGCATTTTACATGGAACAGCTTTTCACAGTATTTTTTGTATGGCCCATTTATATATTTGTATAGGTTAATCATGTGCCCCCTTAGATGTCTCCTCTCAAGACTAAATACATTTAATTTGTTTAATCTTTCTTCAAAACTAAGACCCTCCATGCTCCTTATCAGTTTAGGCTACTTTCACACTTGCGTTCAGAGCGGATCCGTCTGAGACGCTCATATAATGCAGACGGTGGCTCCGCTCAGAACGGATCCGTCTGCATTATATTGTTAAAAAATCTCTAAGTGTGAAAGTAGCCTGAACGGATCCGTCCAGACTTTACATTGAAATTAGGGCTGGACGGATGCGTTCGGGGCCGCTTGTGAGCCCCTTCAAACGGAGCTCACAAGCGGACACCCGAACGCTAGTGTGAAAGTAGCCTTAGTCGCTCTCCTCTGTACTTTTTCCAGCTCCAGGGCACCCTTTCTATGGACTGGTGCCAGAACTGAACTGCATATTCCAGATGAGGCCGCACCAACGCTTTGTAAAGTGGTAATATTGCATCCCTCCCCCGCGAGTCCATGCCTCGTTTAATATATGACAGTATCCTGGTGGCCTTAGAAGCAGCTAATTGACATTGTATGCTGTAATTTAATCTACCATCTACGGATACTGGACACCCAAATCTTTCTCTATAAGTGACTCTCCCAGTGTTACGTCACCTAGGACATATGAAGCACAGAGATTATTACTACCAAGATGCATAACTTTACATTTATCCACATTGAACCTCATTTGCCAAATTGATGCCCAATCACTCAGTGTTCAAGTCAGCTTGTAGTTTATGGACGTCTTCCATAGACTGTACAGTACTACATAGCTTAGGCCTCATGCACACGGAAGTGTTCCACGGCCAAGAGCGGTCCGTGATATCCTGGCCTGGCATCCTGCTGACAGCAGGAGCGCACGGCGTTATTGGTTGCTATGACGACGTGCGCTTCATGCTGCCTCTGCACTACAGTAATACACTCGTATAGATCATACCAGTGTATTACTGTAGTGCAGCGGCGTCATGAAGCGCACGTTGTCATAGCAACCAATGACGCTGTGCGCTCCTGCTGTCAGCGGGATGTCAGGCCGGGATACCACGGACCGCTCTTGGCCGTGGAACACGGCCGTGTGCATGAGGCCTTAGTGTCATCTGCAAAACTAGAAATGGTGCTATTAATCCCATCCTCCATATAATTAATATATAAATAATAGAAGGCCCAGCACTGAACCTTGGGGTACACCACTTATAACCCGGGACCATTCTGAATAGGAATCATTGACCACAACTCTCTGGACACGGTCCTTCAGCCAGTTTTCAATCCAATTACAAACTATTGCCTACAGCAGGACATGGTGGGAATTGTAGTTTTACAACAGCTGGAGAGCCACAGGTTGGCCAGCCCTGCTATAGACATTACTTACTTTACCTATTAAACGTCTATGAGGGACAGTATCAAAAGCCTTTGTAAAATCCAGAAACACTACATTCTCAGCCGTCCCTCTGTCCAGCCTACTACTGACCTCACTACATCCACAGCCTTCCCTCTGTCCAGGCTACTACTGACCTCACTACATCCACAGCCGTCCCTCTGTCCAGGCTTCTACTGACCTCGCTACATCCACAGCCGTCCCTCTGTCCAGGCTACTACTGACCTCGCTACATCCACAGCCATCCCTCTGTCCAGGCTTCTACTGACCTCACTACATCCACAGCCGTCCCTCTGTCCAGGCTTCTACTGACCTCACTACATCCACAGTCGTCCCTCTGTCCAGGCTTCTACTGACCTCACTACATCCACAGCCGTCCCTCTGTCCAGGCTTCTACTGACCTCACTACATCCACAGCCGTCCCTCTGTCCAGACTTCTACTGACCTCACTACATCCACAGCCGTCCCTCTTTCCAGGCTACTACTGACCTCACTACATCCACAGCCGTCCCTCTGTCCAGGCTACTACTGACCTCACTACATCCACAGCTGTCCCTCTGTCCAGGCTACTACTGACCTTACTACATCCACAGCCGTCCCTCTGTCCAGGCTACTACTGACCTCACTACATCCACAGCTGTCCCTCTGTCCAGGCTACTACTGACCTCACTACATCCACAGCCGTCCCTCTGTCCAGGCTACTACTGACCTCACTACATCCACAGCCGTCCCTCTGTCCAGGCTACTACTGACCTCACTACATCCACAGCCGTCCCTCTGTCCAGGCTACTACTGACCTCACTACATCCACAGTCGTCCCTCTGTCCAGGCTTCTACTGACCGCACTACATCCACAGCCGTCCCTATGTCCAGGCTTCTACTGACCTCACTACATCCACAGCCGTCCCTCTGTCCAGGCTTCTACTGACCTCACTACATCCACAGCCGTCCCTCTGTCCAGGCTACTACTGACCTCACTACATCCACAGCCGTCCCTCTGTCCAGGCTACTACTGACCTCACTACATCCACAGCTGTCCCTCTGTCCAGGCTACTACTGACCTCACTACATCCACAGCCGTCCCTCTGTCCAGGCTACTACTGACCTCACTACATCCACAGCCGTCCCTCTGTCCAGGCTACTACTGACCTCACTACATCCACAGCCGTCCCTCTGTCCAGGCTACTACTGACCTCACTACATTCACAGGCGTCCCTCTGTCCAGGCTACTACTGACCTCACTACATCCACAGCCGTCCCTCTTTCCAGGCTACTACTGACCTCACTACATCCACAGCCGTCCCTCTGTCCAGGCTACTACTGACCTCACTACATTCACAGGCGTCCCTCTGTCCAGGCTACTACTGACCTCACTACATCCACAGCCGTCCCTCTGTCCAGGCTTCTACTGACCTCACTACATCCACAGCCGTCCCTCTGTCCAGGCTACTACTGACCTCACTACATCCACAGCCGTCCCTCTGTCCAGGCTACTACTGACCTCACTACATCCACAGCCGTCCCTCTGTCCAGGCTACTACTGACCTCACTACATCCACAGCTGTCCCTCTGTCCAGGCTACTACTCACTTCGCTACATCCACAGCCGCCCCTCTGTCCAGGCTTCTACTCACCTCCTCATAAATACAAATGGGGAGATTCATTGCAAAGGGAAATTGGCTTGGTTAGCCATGGCAACCAACCAGATTGATAATTTTATTTTCCACTGGAGCTCTGAAAAATGAAAAGTGGCATCTGGATGGTTGCTGTGGCAACTAAGTCAATTTTTCTTTGTACCAATTTTGATAAATCTCCCCAGGTATTCTTTGTGGAACAACCCCTTTAACAACCCCACAGTACGTCTTGTGTGCCAGTACTGCAGTCCGTTATATTACATTATGGTGACAGATTTCTCTCTAAGGCAAACCACATATTCGCAAAATATGGATACCGGCCGTGTTCATGCCACCATTTTCTTTTTTCCTTGTATAGAAATTTCCTATCCTCGTCTGTAAAACAGAGAAATATAGGACATGTTCTATTTTTTATTTTGCAGGACTGTGGCATGGACAGACTGATGCGGAGAGCGGTGTGCTGTCTGCATGTTTTGCGGCACTCATTGAAATTAATGGGTCCGCATCCAATCTGCAAAAACTGCGGATCGAATGTGGACCAATAATAAAGTCGTGTACATGAGGCTTAAGACCGCTTTCACACAGTCAGTGTTTGATGAGTGATTTCCATCAGCGATTTTGAACCAAAACCAGAAGCAGAGCCTCCACACAGATAAGGTATAAGGCCGCATGCACACGGACGTTTTTTTTTTGCGGTCCGCAAAAACGGTTTCCGTTGTTCCGTGATCCGTGTCCGTTTTTTCTTCCGTGGGTCTTCCTTGATTTTTGGAGGATCCACGGACATGAAAAATGAAAAAAAAATCTAAGTCAAGTTTGCCTTTGAAATGATAGGAAAAAACGGACACGGATCACGGACGCGGATGACAATCTTGTGTGCATCCGTGATTTTTCACGGACCCATTGACTTGAATGGGTCCGTGAACCGTTGGCCGTGAAAAAAATAGGACAGGTCCGATTTTTTTCACGGCCTGGAAACACGGATCACGGACGCGGATGCCAAACGGTGCACTTTCCGATTTTTCCACAGACCCATTGAAAGTCAATGGGTCAGCGGAAAAAAACGGAAAACGGAACAACGGACGCGGATGCACACAATGGTCGTGTGCATGAGGCCTAAGGCTGGCTTTTGCAGATTTTTTGTAAAGGGAAATCCGGAATGTTGTACATTTCAGAATTCTAATCCACATGCGTAAAAAAACGCAGCAGAAAAGCTGTGGTATTGCGGATTTAAAATCAATTTATTTCAATTTATACTGTGGATTTAATTGTGGATTTCGCCATTTTCATTGCAGATAAAGTCACTGCGTCTAATCTGCATCAAAATCCGCAGCGTGTGCATGCACCATTTGGTGCCCTTTTATCTGTTGCAGATTAAGCTACTTTCACATTAGCATTCGGGGCTCCGCTTGTGAGCTCCGTTTGAAGACTCTCACAAGCGGCCCCGAACGCATCTGTCCAGCCCTAATGCATTCTGAGTGGATGCGGATCCGCTCAGAATGCATCAGTCTGGCAGCGTTTGGCCTCTGCTCCGCTCAGCAGGCGGACACCTGAACGCTGCTTGCAGCGTTCGGGTGTCCGCCTGGCCGTGCGGAGGCAAGCGGATCCGTCCAGACTTATAATGTAAGTCAATGGGGACAGATCCGTTTGAAGTTGACGCTATATGGCTCAATTTTCAAACGTTTGCATTATCGTGAACAAAAAAAAATAATAATTTATTTTTTGTTTTTTTTTGTTCATGGTAATGCAAATGGATCCGTTCTGAACGGATCTAAGCGTTTGCATTATAGGTGCGGATCCGTCTGTGCAGATACCAGACGGATCCGCACCTAAACGCAGGTGTGAAAGTAGCCTTAGAAGCAGAAATGCTGCAGAAAATCCACAGCTAATCAGTCACGTGGGTGCTCAGCCTAAGGCTACATGCACACGACCGTATGTGTTTTGGGTCTGCAAATTGCGGATCCGCAAAAAAACTGATGACATTCCATATCCTTGTCCGCAACTTAGAAAAAAATAGGACATGCACTATTTTTTTTGCGGAGCAACGGAACGGACATAGTGATGCGGACATTAAAATGAATGGGTCCGCATCCTATCTGCAAAAAAAACGGAACAGACACGGAAACAAAATGCGGTTGTGTGCATGAGGCCTAAGGCAGGGGGGCACATCCTACGGCCCAGGGGCCACATGCGGCCCTTGATATCATTCTGTGCGGCCCCCAACCATGTGGTAAGGCCTTATGCACACGACCGTTGTGTGCATCCGTGTCCGTTGTTCCATTTTCTGTGATTTTCTGCAGACCCATTGACTTTCAATGGGTCCGTTGAAAACTCAGAAAATGGACCGTTTGTCATCTGCGTCCGTGATCCATGTTTCCTGTCCGTCAAAAAAATAGGAACTGTCCTATTTTTTTGACGGACAACGGTTTGCGGACCCATTCAAGTCAATGGGTCCGTGAAAAAACACGGAGGCACACAAGATTGTCATCCGCATCCGTGATCTGTGTCCGTTTTTTTTTTTCCTATCATTTTCAAGGCAAACTTGACTTAGATTTTTTTTTTCACTTTTCTGGTCTGGTGATCCTCCAAAAATCAAGGAAGACACACGGAAGAAAAAAACGTACACGGATCACGGAACCCCGTTTGGCGGACCGTGAAAAAATACTGTCGTGTGCATGATACCTAACAGACATGTATGTCCATGCTTTGTGGCTGCTCACATGTATCTTTCATGTATTCTCCCACTGGATGGGAGTACTAGAAGTGTAACTAGACATTAATGATATATACTACATGTTCAATATGCCATAAATATAGTATTTCAGTTGGTAATACACCTTTAAGGTTTTATTTTCGGCCCTTTGAATTGGTTCAGGCTGACAATGTGGCCCCCAACCAGAAAACGTTGTGCACCCCTGGCCTAAGGCCTCATGCACATAGCCGTTGCCGGCCGTGGCCCGTATTGTGGCCTGCAAACAGCGAGTCCGCAATATGCCAGCACTGACCATGTGCTCCCCACATTACGGATGCAGACCCATTCAGTTGAATGGGTTCGTAATCCGGAGGCACGGAACGCCACGGAAGCACGGAACGCCACGGAAGCACTACAGAGTGCTTCCGTGGTGTTTCTGTCCGTCCCTCCACACCGCAAAAAAAAAAAAAGAACATGTTCTATTTTTTTACGGTGCGGACGGATCTCGGACCCATTCAAGTTGAATGGGTCTGGATCCGTCGCGGCTACCACACAGATGGAGCCTGTGTATTGGGGACTGCAAATTGCAGTCCCCAATGCACGGAATGGCTGCTCAACGGCCGTGTGCATGAGGCCTTAGGCCTCTTGCACACAAACGTTTTTTTTTTTTCTGTTTACGTTCCGTTTTTTTGCCTTCTGTATACGGAACCATTTATTTCAATGGATCCGCAAAAAAACCTGAAGGTACTCTGTATGGCTTCCGTTTCTATTTTTCCGTTCCGTTCAAAGATAAAACATGTTGTTGTATTATTGTCCGCATAACGGACAAGGATAGGACTGTTCTATCAGGGGCCAGCTGTTCCATTCCGCAAAAAACGGAATGCACACGGACGTCATCTGTATTTTTTGCAGATCCGTTTTTTGCGGACCGCAAAATACTGAAAAAGCCATACAGTCGTGTGCAATAGGCCTTAGGGGAAAGGTCTACACCTGTTCTGTGTTTTTGACCTGCACCTGGCTTGGGCTCACAATCACTGATGGAAATCGCTGATCAAACACTGCTTATGAAAGTACAGGCCTCGTTCACATTTCAGTATCCATTTGACGTCCGTGAGAAAATCGGTACGTGTTTCATCAGTGAAGATGTCCATGTTTGGTCCATGTGTCTTCTGTATTCCCCGGACACTGCTCAGCTGAAAGGGAATTTCCAGAGCATCTCCTATTAAATGCCATCCGTGTTGTCCGTGTTTTTTCATGGACCAGAGACTCTGTATTATCATGCCTTCACTCCAGAACTCTGGTTTCAAAAAGCTGCAAAATGGGACTTTTGCGACTTTTTGCACTCATTCGCGTAAAAAGTCACAATCTCACTCCAGCAGGAGGGTGGAGTAGGAAAACTGGAGGAGCTTGTCTAGACAAAAGTGTTAGGTTTAGGCCTCATGCACATGACAGTAAAATTGTGCGTCCGCCCAAAAAAAACAGATGCGGCATCCTTTTTTTGGGAGGATATGTTTTTTTCCCACAGATCCCTTGCAATAAATGCCTATCCTTGTCCGCAAATGTGAAAAAAATAGGACATGCACAATTTTTTTTGCTGAAGGGAAACACGGACAACGGACGCGGAACACAAACGGATGAACTATCAGCATTTTTTTGCTGACCCATTGAAAATAATGGGTCTTAATCCTATCCGCTAAAAAAAAAAAACGGAACGGAGGCCGAGAAAAACAACTGTCGTGTGCATGAGGCCATGGAGATAAAACAAATATATCAAACAACCTGTGACCTTTGATAAATGTGGCATAAAGTACTCCAACGCAGACTCCCCTCATGATAAATTCCCCCCGTAGACTGTAATGGGCGTATTTGGTCCCCATCACAGATCAAAGTAGTGCATGTCTCTGTGATTTTTATTTTTTTACTGACCCATAGTCGGTAAAAAAAACTACTGATGTGTGAACAGACTCAATGGGTACATGTCTCTTCACTGAATGAGTACAGAAAGTCCCATAAATTTAAAAAATATATAATCTTTATTTAACAATCACAATGTAAACATGATTCCACTTCTATAACATTTAATAATACTAATGATGATAATCAAGCCATTATAGTGGATGTATCCAATAACTACTGCGCCTATTCTTTATGAGACAATCCTCATACATGGAAAGGAATTGTCAATGGTGAATACCAAGAGTGAAGAAGGTGGGCGCTATAGTACTATTTATCTGGGGTGCGGTAAGGAGATTTATCACCATTCAGAACTGTATGGCATAAACTGCTCAGTGAGATAAACTAATATCTAAACTGTTTGAGTATCCCGGTAACAGTAATCGTTACTTAATCTGACCTATTAGGCATTGATCAATGGGTACATGTGCTGTCCGTGGAAAATGTGGATAGCACACGTCATTGAAAAACGGAAATGTGAACGAGACCCACGGCGACTTATAAAGCGAGCTGACATAAATTGCTGCAGCTCTTCGAGGAAGAAGTGTATATTCAGTATGTGTTTAATATGTTTGTTTATGTTGAGAAGCATGCGGCACAGTATAGCGGTTTATGTCGTCCTGTATTATTACATACTGTGCCTGGTTAATCCGCTTGATAAGCTTCATGCACGTTATGTACCGTCCTCCTCCTCTCTACAAGTGGCAGGGGAGGCAAACAGCCTGACATAATGGACTCTGCATGACCAGCTCTGCAATCCAGCTATCAGAAAGATGCATGTTTTTTTTATTTTTTATTAAGGAGCTAGTTATCACTTGTGCGGGTATAATTTAGCTGTGTCTCGCACGTACTTGACTTTAAGGTTCATGGTGGTCCTAGTGCCGGTGTACGTTTCTGCTCTTTCGTTCTGGCACGGATTAGATGTCATTAGTGGCCACACATTATAATTCCAGGGCCTGATTGTAAAGTGGCTTCCCGCCTGTTGTCTATATTTTTTTTTCGACTTTCTTTCCATGAATTTAATTCTATAATCAGTCATTAGTAAGACCTTTCCTTAAGGTGGCCTCAGAGAGCTGCGTGCCACTTCCATCTCCGGGGACCGTCTCCTGACGGATGCAGATTTTTATTGTTCAAGCTTTGTGGCTTTCACGACATTGAGGTTTTTAGCAGCGAAGCTGCAGCTCTTTGTGCCATGACAGCTGGCTGTATACCTCATTCAGTGTCGTTGAATAAAGCAGCGGTCTGCTCCGGTTTCTGGAGCGGAATCTGCCACCGTTCTCCACTATACATTTTTATATTATCTTCCAATCTAATTCTTTACTTTACTGAGAGAGCCCACGCTGTGTAACTTCTACATTAACGTGTGCTATGTAAAAGGCAGACTCCTCTTCTGAACAGCACTTCTGTTCTTATGCCTTTCACTGGTAACAGGAGGGAACATGGTGAATATGATCTTGTTTTCAATGTGATTGTCCAGATGATAGGATTTCTCTTTGACTATAGATATGAAAGGGACAGAAGTGCGGATGCCTTTGAACTCTGGTGTTGACGCCACCTGATTCTCAATTCCTAATATATCTTTATTGCGGTCGGAGCGGTCTTTTTCTGCTGCAGAGACCAAAATCCCCATGCATATTTGTTCATTAATTTAGCAATCGTAATTGACAAAATGTGCAGACTTAAAGGGGTATTCCCATCACAGACAATGGGGGCATATCACTAGGATATGCCCCCATTGTCTGATAGGTGCGGGTTCCACCTCTGGGACCGGCACCTACAATGAGAACGGAGCCAGGAGAGTTGTGGCTGGAGGACCCCGGATTTCCCAGGGTCCGTCCACCACCAAGCTCTGCTCCCCGCTGCTCCCATAGAAGTGAATTGGAGCGCACCGCGCACACTCGGCCCCTGCTCCCATTCGTTTCTATGGGGCAGACGGAAATAGCCTAGCCAGCACTTGGGTGTTTTCGGTGGCCCCATAGAAATTAATGAAGGGCGGCTGCGCATGTGCGGTGCGCCCTCTGTTCATTTTCCCACTGTGTTTTCATTGTAGGTGCAGGTCCCAGAGGTGGGACCCCCACCTATCAGACAATGGGGGCATGTTCTAGCGATATGTCCCCACTGTCTGTGATGGGAATACCTCTTTAAAGGGGTTGTCTGCTTTTTATTATTGATGACCTCTCCTTAGGATAGGTCAATAAATATCGGATCGGTGAGGGTCCGACTCCCGGCACTCCTACCGATCAGCTGTTTGAAGAGCATGCAGTGTTCATATGAGCTCTGCTTTATCTTCACTGTTTACCACTCGCCATCAAGATTGCAGTGGTCAGGGCGGACTTCCTTTCAACCTTGTTATCCAGTCCTATCCCATGCAGCCTGGAGCTATGTCTCTTGGGTTTATTAGACGAAGAGCATTGGGACCATTTTATCGCCAAATTCCTTTAGGGAACCTTTGTTTTTGGTACAGCCCCAACACGCCAACCCTAAGTATGTGGAAAACTCAGATAAATCAGTTCTGCCGTATGTTGCCTTAGTAGGCAATAGGCCTCAAAAGTTTGACAAAGTGTGGGGCAGGTGGTGCAAATCCCTGCGCACCTTATATTCTGTTCCAGGCGTGTGCCAGTGTTTGTTGGCTGCCCAAACTACCCCTGCCATCTCCTCTTCTGGTTAAACATATCTTATCCCAATGTAGGATGCGATCTCTGTTATTGCTTACCTGTGACCAAGTGTACCAGTGTCTGATTGTCCTGTACAATGTACTTACAATGCCGACTGTATAATCCTTGGACAAAGTTGATACTGTATTGTCAGCTTTATTATTTTTGTTAATAAGCTGGGTTGGGTTAAAAAATTAAAAACAATGCAGTGGTGAGCAGGAATAATTACAAGTATGGCATCCCCATTCACTTCACGCCTGTATAGTTCAGACAGAGCTGTCCCATAGAAGTAAATGGGAACACCATACTTGTAATTACACCTGCTTACCACTGCAGTTCCTGCGGCGAGCAGATAAACGGCTGATCGCCGGGTGTGCCGAGAGCCAGACCCCTGCTGATCTGATATTGAGGACCTATCCTGAGTATAAGTTGTCAATAGTAAAAAGCAGACAACCCTATTAAGGTCCTTTTACACGGACCAATGTGTCAAACAGTTATTGGGAACAAGCCAGAAGTTCCTCATAATTGCCTGATCATCAGTGGAGATTTACGTGCAGCAATCGCCTCTGATGTATGAGGACTAGCGTTTGCTAGAGCAATCATTTGCCCCATAGAAAATCATTGCTTCCAAGCAGCAGATCGCTGTTTAGACCGCGTGATCTGCCGCATAGAAACGATGATTGCACTGCAAGCAGAACAAAGTGATGATGACTGGCACCTTTTACACAAGTCAGTTATCAGGAATGGGCGTTTATGCAAATAGTCATCCCCAATAATCAACCTGATTATCTGTCCTTGTAAAAGAACCTTTAGAAAGGGATAAACCTATCAAAACTAGTTTACAGAAAGTGAAGAAAGTTCCAATACAAACCAGTCGCATCACTACAGGTGGTTTTAAAGAGGACCTTTCACTAGTATACAAACTAAAAACTAACTATCTGTGGGCAGAGCGGCGCCCAGGGGTCCCCCTGCACTTACTAGTATGCCTGGGCGCCGCTCCGTTCGCCCGGTATAGGCTCCGGTGTCTCAGCTCCGTCTGTTGTACTGGACTGATTTTTTTGTAGGAGGCGTGTCCCTTGCTGCAGTGCTGGCCAATCGCAGCGCACAGCTCATACCCAGGCTATGAGCTGTGCGCTGCGATTAGCCAGCACTGCAGCAAGGGACACGCCTCCTACAAAAAATCAGTCCAGTACAACAGACGGAGCTGAGACACCGGAGCCTATACCGGGCGAACGGAGCGGCGCCCAGGCATACTAGTAAGTGCAGGGGGACCCCTGGGCGCCACTCTGCCCACAGATAGAGTTAGTTTTTAGTTTGTATACTAGTGAAAGGTCCTCTTTAATATCAGCCTATACAATGGTCCCTTAAGTTCTACTATTAATTGGTTCTGGGATGACCATTTTATATTGAAACCATGGTAACTTGAACCCTTACCCATATGGGCAGCATGGTGGCTCAGTGGTTAGCACTGGTGCCTTGCAGCGTGGGGTCCTAGGTTTGAATCCGACCAAGGACAACATCTGCATGGAGTTTGGATGTTCTCCCCATGTTTGCGTGTGTAAATGTGGCACACATAATATGCGCTAACACATCTTGCACATTGTCAACCACATCCTAGGAGCCAACAGGTTGATCTATCTGCAACACTGTGCAACAAAAGGCCACAAAAATGCAGATTCCAACCCCCCCCCCCCCCCTCCCTTGTGCTTATTGGTGTTTTTTTTACAAGTGAAAAAATATCGGAGCTTAAATCAGCTTGCATAGTAGTTGAGATTGGCATCACTGATGCCTCATTGCCCTTCAACAAATATTGAGCTGATATGCACAGAGGCATGCAAAAGTGTGGGCACCCCTGGTCCAAATTACTGTTAACAGTTAAGCAAGTTGAAAATGAAATTATCTCTAAAAGGCATACAGTTAAAAATGACATATTCCTTTTATACTTCAAGCAAAAACAATTTTTATTTTAAGGTTTTACATTTTGAAAATAACGAAGAAAGGCAGAAGCAAAACTTTGGGCACCATGCATGGTTAGTACCTGGTAGCACCCCCTTTGGCAAGTATCACAGCTTGTAAACGCTTTTAGTAGCCAGCCAACACTCTTATATTTCTTGTTTGAGGGATTTTTATCCATTCTTCCTTTAAAAGTCTTCCATTTCTGTGAGATTCCTGGGCCATATTCCATGCATTGCTCCTTTGAGGTATGTCCACAGATTTTCAATTATGTTCAGATCAGGGGACTGTGAAAACCATGGTAAAAACTTCAGCTTACACCTATTGTGGATTTTGAGGTGTGTTTAGGATCATTATCTATCTGTAGAAGCCATCCTCTTTTCAACTTCAGCTTTTTTACAGTTGGTGTTATGTTTGCTTCCATAATTTGCTGGAATTTCATAGACTCCATTCTTCCTTCTACCTGTGAAGTGTTCCCCGTGCCATTGGCTGCAACACAACCCCAAAGCATGATTGATCCACCGCCATGCTTAATGGTTGGAGAGGTGTTCTTCTCATGAAATTATGTGCCCTTTTTTCTCCAAACATACATTAGCTAATTGTGGCCAAATAGTTCTATTTTAACATCATCGGTCCACAGGGCGTGTTTCCAAAATGCATCAGGCTTGTTTAGATGTTCTTTTGCAAACTTCAGACTCAGAATTTTGTGGGGAGGACGCAGGAGAGGTTTTCTTCTGATGACTTTTCCATGAAGGTCATATTTGTGCAGGTGTTGCTGAATGGTAGAACAATGTACCACTACTCCAGAGTCTGCAAATTCTTCCTGAAGGTCTTTTGCAGTCGAACGGGGTTCTGATTTGCCTTTCTAGCAATCCTACAAGCAGCTGTTTTTTTGCTCTTTCAGACCTTCTCTTGACCTTCACTGGTCCTGATAACTGCTATTTTCCTTAATACATTTCAAACTGAGGAAATGGCAAACTGAAAACGCTTTGCTATCTTCTTATAGCCTTCTACTGCTATGTGGGCCTCAACTATTTTCAGTTTCAGAGTGTTAAGCAGATGCTTAGAAGAACCCATGGCTGCTGTTTTTTGGAATAAGATTAAAGGAGTCTGGGTATTTATAAAGCTTTGACATTTGCATCACCTGGTCTTTCCTAACAGTGATTGTGAACAAGCCTTAACCCTAACAGGCTATTTAAGGTCTAAGACCTGGGTCAAAGTTATCTGAACACTCAAATCTCCTTGGATTCTCATACTTTTGAAAGGTACTTCTTTCCTTTTTTTACTCTGAAGTTGTACAAAACCAAAATAATAGCATGATATTGCTTAAAATATTGAAAAGTGTGTTTCTTCTAAATATTGAAAAGTGTGTTTCTTCTTTAAAGGGAGTCTTTCAGACCGCTCAGATTTAGGTTATAGACTCTTTGACCCTCATTACAATAGTACCTTTGTTTTATGTGTCCCTCTTCCAGATATTGAAAGAAACACTTTTTGAACATATGCAAATGAGCTTCTGAAGGTGCCCAGGGGCGGCGTTACTGGGCGATGTGCCCAGAAAAACACACCTCTTTCAGCCCTCTGGCCCGCCCTTCTGTTCTATTACCTCCTCCTCTGCCTCCAGCCGGCGGACGTCATGAGCAGCAAGAGAAGAAGTCAGGCTGGGAACTGGCCGCACCTGCGCACTGCTCTCCCCATTATGGGCAGAGGAACAGCTTTTCATATTGCGCATGCGCCGGTCGGCTGTCTTTAGTTGGCCAGCGCATGCGCAATATGAAAAGCTGTTCCTCTGCCCAAAATGGGCAGAGCAGTGCGCAGGTGCGGGCCAGTTCCCAGCCTGACTTCTTCTCTTGCTGCTCGTGACGTCCGCCGGCTGGAGGCAGAGGAGGAGGTGATAATAGGACAGAAGGGCAGGCCAGAGGGCTCAAAGAGGTGTGTTTTTCTGGGCACATTGCCCAGTAACGCCGCCCCTGGGCACCTTCATAAGCTAATTTGCATACGTTTTAAAAGTTTTTTTTTTTTTTATATCTGGACGAGGGACACATAAAACAAAGATAACATTGTACGGTAATTAGAGTCAAAGAGTCTATAACCTGATCTGAGCAGTCTAAAACGCTCAGATTAGGTGAAAGACTCCCTTTAACTTTATGCCTTTTGGTGATCATTTCATTTTCAACTTGCTTAACGGTTCACAGTAACAATAATTTCGACCAGGAGTGCCCAGGCTTTTGCATGCCACTGTGTGTGTGTATATATATATATATATATATATATATATATATATATATATATATATATATATATAGATACAAAAATTGGACTGCACTCCCAGCAATTCATGAAGAAAATCTTTGTTTATTCACCCATCTATGGCAAAGCGACGTTTCGGCTCCAACTGAGCCTCAGTTGGAGCCGAAACGTCGCTTTGCCATAGATGGGTGAATAAACAAAGATTTTCTTCACAAATTGCTGGGAGTGCAGCCCAATTTTTGTATCTACAATACTGGGTAAGCACCTGCTGCCGTCCTTGGATTTTGCACCCATATATACGAAGGGTGGTGCCACCTGTGGTTTTTCTTTTTATATATATATATATATATATATATATATATATATATATATATACAGTATTTCAAGTGTGTGTGTGTGTGTATATATGTAGATATATATATGCGCAGTATATTCCCCTAATAACATGTACATTAAAATGTATTGTTAGGGAGCACCTGTGAAAATCAAAGATTACCAAACTAGTTTCTCATTGATAGTGAATGTTCAATAATGTCAAAAGAACATACAAAGCCTATTTGTAGCATATATAATTTATATACTCGCGGCCAATTTGTTGTTTATGTTGAGTTTCAACCTGAAGCTTGACTTTTAGCTGTAGCTTCATGTTATATAGATATATAGAGTTATATAGATATATATCAGAGATCAGCAGCCTTCGGCACTCCAACTGCTGTGAACCTACATCTCCCATCATGCACACTTACTCCGCTGTTCTTGTAACTCCCATAGAAGTGAAAAGAGGGTTTTGGGAGTTGTAGTTTCAGAACAGCTGGAGTGCCAAAAGGTTGCTGACCTTTGTTATAGATAATATAGTAATTCACTTTTTTTTAACAGCAGTAAATTCTGCCAATTATGCAGTCTTTGAAATCTCTAAGTTCTAGAGATGTACAATGAATCGGGCTACTTTCACACTAGCGTTAATGTTTTCCGGTATTAAGATCCGTCATAGGGTCTCCATACCGGAAAAAAAAACGCTTCAGTTTTGTCCCCATTAATTATCAATGGGGACAAAACCGAACCGAACAGAACGGAGTGCTCCAAAATGCATTCCGTTCTCATACCGGAGAGCAAACCGCAGCATGCTGCAGTTTGCTTTTCATCCTGAGATGCAGAGCAAGACGGATCCGTCATGACCCACAATGCAATTCAATGGGGATCGATCCGTTTTCTCTGCCACAATCTGAAACGATAGAAAACGGATCTTTCCCACATTGACTTTCAATGGAGTTCATGACGGATCAGTCTTGGCCATGTTAAAGATAATTCAACCGGATCCTTTTATAACGGATGCAGATGGTTGTATTATCAGTAACGGAAGCGTTTTTGCTGAACCCTGCCGAATCCAGCAAAAATGCTAGTGTGAAAGTAGCCTCACTCTGTTACATCTGGTCATTCCCTTGTTGAACTTATACTACTTTTCACTCTTCCCCAGAACAGACCTGTCATTTTTACAGTAGGAAAGGCAAACCTGTTATAACTCCTCAACATGCTGGGCAGAACAGTCAACAAATCCAAGTCAGAAAATAGACAAGAATTAAAGAATGCTTTACCCATTCATACAGCAAGCTACTTTAAAGGCCATGTACACCTTTGGGGGCAATTTTTTATTATTATTGCATTATACTTATTTTGAGCTAAAAATCATTTTTTCAATTGGTCTTTATTAACCATATGGAATCCTTTTTTGTGTGCAGAGCTCTACTAGCTGCCTGTGGATTTCTTGTCCTTTCCGTCATCTGAGGAGCAGACGGGCTCCTTATCTCTGCTCTCTCTCATCATAAACACATTATAGCTCAATCCTTATCTTACTGATAAGAATGTGGCTTAAATAACAGTTTGTGACCTCTCAGCAGTTTAGAAATAAGGGTAATTCGATGACCTGCACAAAGTGAAAGTACCAGTCACACATTTAGAAAAACAGTTAATCCTCTGTGATTAAACAGCTCAATATTTTTAGTAAAGGCCAATTGAAAATATGATTTTTAGCCAAAAATAAGTTACATGCAATCAATAAAAAAAAATTGACTCCAAAGGTGTACATAGCCTTTAAAGTCAAAATGACAGTACGGTTTCCCACTGATCTGTAGTCTACACAAGCAAATAGTTATTCAAATTTCCACTTTCTGACACACTTTTATGAAATAGATGCAGTTCCAATATTCTGGACCCTCCTTGCTAGAGAGAAGCTACAAAGTGTGTCTCATTTCAGAGGACCTAGACACGTTCATGCATTACGCTGACAATCCATTTCAATGAGAACTGTTTGATGCCTTATTTCCACTGTGGTACTGCTGTAGGGTGATTGAACCCTTACTTCCAGCCCCCCTCTCCCCCAGGTCAGGTGAATGACCCATTTAACAAAAAGGGATTGTCCAAACTGAATAACCCCTGCTACTAAGCAGTAATTGCACTTTTTCAAGGTTTCACTCGGAGCTTGGGTTCACTACTTTACATAGTAGTCTGCTTTAAATGATGATAATTACACAATTCAGACCTGAAATCAAAATTTATACTTTCATAAGGAGTAGAATAAGCCACAGGGTTACGTATCCCTTTTTTTTTTTTTTCCGTCAAGTAACAGCACAACGCCTGTAGTAACCCACATTAAAACATAATCACCTTGCATTAATACCATACAAGATGTGTTGGAAGCCTTATCTTATTTATTTTTACATGAAAATTATTACATTGAAATAATTTAAAATGCAGATGTAGCCAGCGTTATCTTGACTCCAGGCACACTAGGATGGTCAATTTAACACAATTTGTATTACTGTTATGCGATTTTGTTGCATTAACGTACTAAACCAGTCAAGATAATGTTGGCTACATCTGTATGTTGTAGACCTATTTTCTACACTAAGCTAGTGAGTGCTATTACTTATCAGGAGAACATTTCAAACTCTGGAACAGAACGCCTTACTTTTTGTAGGTCACCAAACTGTTCCCAGTGTGAAAAGTGAGGATGAGCCACCCTGAATATTAGAAGGGAACAACCATTAATAACACAATCAAGGTTCACTGCCAGTGATGTAGTTTTGACCTTATTGCCAGGTTCTAGTAATGTTACCGGAGCTTGAGAACCAGAGGTGGATCCTGAGCAAGTGGTTACGGAGCCCAGATTGTTAACCTGTGGTACAACTACGGGGTACAAGTCTTGTCTCTAGTGGGTACTTGCACTGCTCTCATGCTAGAGCAGCAAAGTGTATGATTATAGCCTTGGGAATACTTAGAAGTATTATTTTGGATTAGAGGAGTGAAGGGTTGAGAAATACTGAAATTCACTGCTCTAGAACCCTAAGGATTGTCCTATCTACTTGGTGCTGTTGGTGTTTTTCTATAGCTTCTTAAAGGATATTTTTTAGATAGTTGAAGGGTTGAGAAATACCGAAAAGCACTCCTCTAGAACCCTAGGGATTGTCCTATCTACTTAGTGCTGTTGGTGTTCTTCTATAGCTTCTCAAAGGCTATTTTTTTTAGAGGGTTGAAGGGTTGAGAAATACTGAAAATCCCTGCTCTAGAACATTTTGCTAAGGACTTGCCTACCCCAGTTACTGCTGTTGGTGCTTTTCTATGGTTTCTTGAATGCTCTTTTTTAGAGGGTAGACGGCAGATGTATAAAAGTAAAAGACCGGACATTTTGTGTTCTAGTTGATGAGTAAATATCACTTGATATTTCTGTTGATCGCGCTAAATATGCCACATACCTGTATTGTCTTAGTGTAACTCGATGAATCTCCTGACGTTAAGCTTTCTTCTTTTGAAAGGAAGGAAATGATGTTGCTGAGCACCAAGAGCATGAAGAGCAATCATCAGAGTTTTCCAGGAGGAAAGTCCTTTCTAACTGGGGCCGATACGAAGCGGCAGAGAAGGAGGCGGAAACTGAAGTGCTGCAGCGTGGGACGGATTACGGTGTTCTTCTAAGTTCTGCAGGTTGGTGCACTTAGCGCTTTATAAACCCAAGTATTCTTTGAATAAAGCCTGTTATATGTTCCCATGTATGTCCTTATAGGCTCAAAATCAGAGGGTCGGGAAAGGTTAATATTGTGCAGATAGACAATGTATTATTTTTTAAAGCACATTAAGTACTTGGTTTGTATGTTCCTGAAAGTGCGTAGGTAGAAGCTGGCATTTACCTGATTGCTTGCCATGTGCCCACAGGATTTGGGCTGAAAAATTAGGAATTTTTGAAAGAAATATTCTTTGTTTTAAGAAATAGATAATCCCATGATGACTACAAAATAGAGAATAACAATATATTGTGGTTTGGCAGAACATGAGCGTCTGCAAGGAAACAATGTATCAGTGAGGTTTTTTTTAATTTGAGAAATAGCCTTTTCAGTATATTTGGAGAACATCAGTCTGCACCTGGTGGAGTAATGAAAAGCCATTATTGCTGCACCGTACAGATGTTCAGTAACGTTGCTGCACATTGCTACCATTTTAAAATTCCCCACTACAGTGCTTTCACATCTCACATTTAGGATGTACTGATCTGTGCTTGCCACAAGAAATTTACAAGATGCTATGGTTAATGCTTTCATTTAAAGGGGTATACCAGGTATGAGTAAGATATCCTCTATATACTGTATAGGAAATAACTGTTAGACCGTGGGGATTTGACCATTACCATTCACAAGAAAGAGGTCTATCAGTTCTGGCGCGACAAACACGGCAGTGGAGGTTGTTTGTATGCTTTGGAATAGTGAAATCAGAGACGTTCATGCAAGCACCCTGCGACGCGCATTACACAAGTGTGGAATGGTGGCCTGAAAAAAGGTGATGAAGCCTCGACTTCAATATCGTCATAAGAAGTGTTGGCTTGAGTTTGCGAAAAAGTATGAACAGTGAACAGGTGGGAATAGGTGATTTGGAGCGATGAAACTGGGTCAATAGACTGGGCTCTGATGAGTGCAAATAGGTCTGGAAGAAACAAGGGAAAAGGAGGCTAATGGTTCGAGAAATTGAAGGAACTATCACGTTTGGTGGCGGAAGCCTTATGATATGGGGTTGTTCCACAGTCAAAGGCGTTGGATACTTGACCAGAATCAATGGTGGTCTCAATACTGAGCTATTTGTGAGTATCCTACAAGACTAGTTATTTCGTCCACTCGAGTAATATGGGTATGAAAAGAACGACATAGTGTTCCAGCAGGACAATGACCCGAAGCATACGTCGAGATTGGTGAAGAAATGGTTCAATGACAATGAAGTAGAGGTGCTAGATTGGCCCCCACAGTCCCCAGACCTCAACCCAATCGAACACTTGTGGGCAGAGTTGAAGAAAAAACTGTATTCGTACCCAAGTGAGTTGACCAGTATGCACCAACATTGGGAATGTGAATATTAGAAGAGAATATTAGAAGAGACCTAGGAACAGATTGTGGTCGTGATATACTTGAATCTCACCGAGCCTAGAAGGATTCAGGCAGTGTTGAAAGCCAAAGATGGATTTACAAAATAATTAAAATTTAGAATTTTAGGCGCTAAATAGTAACAATGCAGTTATATGACAAGAATCTGCATAACTAATCATATGCTAAATAGTTGCAAGTCCAATTTATGTATGAGCTAGCCAAGATGATTGTCTATAAAATGATGGTAGTCTCACGTTGGAAGCTGTAGTGGATGGTGAGATATAGAGCCTGAAAGTCAAATGTTCAAAACATTGTTACCCTTTTGCTCGTCAGTGTATCCCTTATCCAGTGAATAGCGGAAAACTTGTTCTAACTGGAATACCCCCAAATTTCCAACATTAGATGATCTTTCATGTTAGACATAATGTACATGTAAAAAACCCTTTCCTGACAAGTAATCTTTGTATTTGCTTTGTACAGAAAACTGAAAGGTCTCAAAAGCATGGAGCAGTAGTTCATATTCATTAAATACATACAGTTAGGTATTTTTATTATGAATTAAGTCCAAAATGATCTGCTGATTAATTTCATAATATATCTGTATTGGGGTCGATGGTCTTATTGTTCTGCTATACATCTCTGATTCTGTTGCTGCCCTTTACATCAAAGCTTGACAAGCTTTTCGTACTTTGTTAGTCACTTTCCACTTTGAGCAATGGTTGGGAGCCACATTCAACTCAGAAATTGAGAAGTGACGTTAAATGTGGACAAGCAAGAAATCATGAATTTGCAAACATTTGACTCTATTATCATACCATCCAACCTGTCCAATGTCAGTACACATAGCCATAACTCAAGTTTACAGTGGAGAGCCATGCCACAGTGAGTCACAAGCCACATGTGACTTGATTGCTGGTTGGGAACTTCTGCTTTACACAATCATATAGTTCAATAAAAAATTCCTACAGTCACCACTAGGGGTGCTTAATGAAACTAGATTTATTATTGAGATGATGGGAGCTCCCCCTAGTGGTGGCTGCAGACAGAGATAATTTTATCAAGTATGTTTTAGCCAACATACCTGTGTGACCGCTATCAATTATGAAGTAGACACTGGTACTTTGGTAGTGATGTCTGGTAATATACCCCCTTTTTGGACTCTATAGGACATTCTCTGTCTTTGACCACTGTAGCTGATCACTGGACACAGCGTTAACGTGCAAGTTTAAACGTCACCTCTATGGCCAGCGATTTGCTGCTGCAGTCGTTTTATGTATGAAACGTCATAGTGCTGAGGATGTAGCCAAGACGAGATGGGCAGAAGCGACTCAGGGTTAAAACAGCATATTAGTCAAGACATATTATCCTTTCAAGCATCAATATTAGGGGTTAGAAAATGCCTTTATTCCTTATTCTGGAACTATCCAAGGCCAAGAACGAATGACTCTCTTTTATATCCGATGGCCATGAGTTGCAGGCAGGGCATGTTTGGTTTCTGTTCACAGCCATTGTCTCTTCTAACTTGCTGACTTCATCTGTTGGAAAGATGCCGTTGATACGGGTATTTCGGGGACATGGCACGGCCCATGCTGTCTCTTCCGATTGCCATCACTTTTGTCAGATACTAAATATAGAACAATGCAGAATCTTCTTCCTGCTTCAGGATTATGTTACTTGGTCTTATGGGGTTAGTTGGGCAGCTGCTTGCCCGAGGCTGGCGCATGTCATTCCCATTCTCCGGCTCTATGTATGCCAGGTTTGAAATTCTGTGACAGGGCAAAGTTGACCCTTATGAGAGTGTGAAAGCCAAGAGAGGCAAAGGCTTGGAAAGACAAGATTATCAGGTCACAAATTAGCAAAATCTAGTAATTCAGTAGAAACAATAACAATGTTTAATACCATTCTCTCTTACGGAAACCTGCCCTTTCTTGCCACTCAAAAAATAATCCATTTGTCTAGCTGAGACCTGACTTCAAGGAGACACACTTTCCCTATTTAGATTAGCGTTTGAAAGTATTATTTTGTAATCTGGTTATTGTTAGTTTTACAGCTGTTTTTATGGCTTTGCCTTCATACATGGAATTACTTTTCCTCCCCGTTTCACACAGTGAATTTGAGACCTGCTCTTTCATGAAGGTACTTGCATTGTTTGGTGATCTCCTTCTTGCTTTCCCTCCACACTTCGGCTCTGACAATGCTAAGTGCTTCCCAGCTGTCATATGCATTGACAGTCAGCTTTTAGAAACCATTCAGCCACCTTCTTTTTTTTTTTTGTATGTACTTTCCTTCCTGCTCTCTTTTCATCTATCATTAGAATCTGTTGGGGGTTAGTATTGCCTGCCACAGTGCCAGGATGCACACGTGTTATTTAAGGATAGCACTCAGTTAAGCACTTTACCAAATATACTTGTTTTTCCAAATGTGATAATCATTTCACATCTATCTTATAGAAGGTGCAGAAACAATGGAAAAAAGAGGATTTCACCAGGCCTTCAGCTATAAATTTTCTTCTGGGTTACAGTATACAAATATACTTAGGCTACTTCTTATCTGAACATAGAGCTATACCTGTTGTAATTAAAGTTTCTATATATTATTTTTTTCTTACGTCAATGATGGGGGGGGGGGGGGGGGTCAATCCTTGGGCGGCCCCAGGGACCTGCTTTTTTTTTAGCAGTCTTGTTTACTTAAAGGACATCTATCAGCAGGTTTGTACCTATGACACTGGCTGACCTGTTACATGTGTGCTTGGCAGCTGAAGACATCTTTGTTGGTCCCATGTTCATATGTGGCCACATTGCTGAGAAAAGTGATGTTTTAATATATGCAAATGAGCTTCTAGGAGCAATGGGGGCGTTACCATTACACCTAGAGGCTCTGCTTTCTCTGCAACTGCTGCGCCCTCTCCCCTTTACTTGACAAGACCAGCCGTGCTGACATTTACACTTACTGGCCCTGTCAATCACAATGGAGAGGACCCAGCATTTGCAGAGAGAGCAGAGCCTCTAGGTGTAATGGTAACGCCCGCATTGCTCCTAGAGGCTCTTTGCATATATTAAAACATCATTTTTCTCAGCAATGCGGGCACATATGAACATGGGACCAACACAGATGCCTTCATCTGCCAAGTGCACATGTAACAGTTCAGCCGGTGTCATAGGTACAAATCTGCTGACCGATGCCCCTTAAAGAGGACAAGCTCTCCAGTAGCCTAAAAAAGAAAAACATGTTATGCTCCCCAATTTATCCAGCATGGTTTCCCTTTGGCACTGATCTTATTCTCCTGTCACTGCATTTTTACAAATTGCAGCATTGTCGTGGCATACGGTACATGACAGCTGTAGCCAATCGCTGTCTTCAGAGTTAGACGGTTTGAGTAACTTCCTTTCTTTTAATTACTCTATGGCAGGGGTGGGGAATCTCCCGAGAGCCGTATGTGGCCCACGGGATCATTTCATGTGGCCCCCTCCCAGAACATATTGTGAAAATGATAATGACCGCTTCCATGATGGAAGCGGTCATTAGCATGTGGGAGGCACAGGAATGTGAGAACTGCACTGGCTGTCCTGACCTTCCTTGGTCTTCTTCCAGCCCCGCACTGTGTCCTGACACATACAGTGTCTGATCTGAGATCTGATTGGGGCTGATCTGAGGCTAATGGAGGTTGGGGAGGGTCTGTTGGGGGGCTGATCTGAGGCTGAGGGTCTGATAGGGGTCTGATCTGAGGGTGGGGGTCTGATCTGAGGCTAGGGGGCCTATTGCGGTCTGATTTGAGGCTGGGGGGGGTCTGATCTGAGGCTGGGGAGGGTCTGATCTGGGTCTGGTCTAGGCCTGGTGGTCTGATCTGAGCCTGGGGTGCCTATTGGGGGTCTGATCTAAGGCTGGGGGGGGTCTGATAGGGGCTGATCTGAACCTGGGGGTCTGATGGGGCTGATCTGAGGCTGGGTGTCTTAAGGGGGCTGATCTGAGGCTGGGAGGTCTGATGGGGTGTGATCTGAGGCTGGGGTCTGATCTAAGGCTTAGGAGGCTCTGATGAGGGTCTGATCTGAGGCTGGGGGTCTGATGGGAGTCTGATCTGAAGCTAGGGAGGGTCTGATTGGGGTCTAATCTGAGGCTGGGAGGTCTGATGGGAGTTTGAGCTGAGGCTAATGAAGGTGAGGGGCATATCTGAGGCTGAGAAAGGGACAAAGGCAGGGACGTTGCAAAGTAAGAGGTAGGGACAGTGGCAGGGAGAATGAAAGCTGGGTGAACCCCTCTCTGGACCCCCTGGGATGAGCTTCCTGCCATTAATGCCAAATAAAGAACTAAATATAAAACATTCTGAACTTAAAAATTAGGCTATGTGTGGTCAAAATGGCACCTGTACTAGATGTAATATATTTAGTGCAGGTGCTATTTTGTGCTGCAAAAATACAGTGTTCTTTATTTTTTTTTATTTTTTTATTGAAGCGCAATTTCTGTAACTTACCCCAAACCATTTATAAGTTTGACCAAATATAGCGAATTTTGTATGGCCCACGAATGATGTTACAAATATCCAAATGGCCCTTGGCAGCAAAAAGGTTCCCCACTCCTGCTCTAAGGGTTCATCATCTGTCTAATACATGATCTTTATCATCTTCATACCACCAATGCTCCAGTATCATTGATTCCTGTACAGAACAAATTCACTGGTTGTCAACACAGGCATTACATAAGTCAAGATCAAAGGCTGAGTTCACGAGGTTCATGGTTCTGTTTTCAGCAAAAACATGACAGTATGAAATATGTTTTTTAAAAGAGCACCGGCAAATAGGGACTGAACTAATTGACTTTAAGGGTCCATGCACGTTCCTGTATTTTCTACTGCAAAAACAGTGCAGCATTCTGTGCTTTTCTTGCTGCAAATATACCAGAAAGGTCCAATGGACCCCATTAATACATGTGTGAACAGACCACAATATGACTTGTAAAGGTTATAGGTAAGATATACCTACGATAGTGTTAGAATAGATCCCAAGAGAAAAGAACAAACATCCACGTCCCCCCTTAGGTTTAACCTTTTGCTGATGCAAAACCTTTTTCAAAACCAAAAGTGATATAAAGCACTGGGGGTCATTTACTTATCCTCTCTAATTTGTAGATAGAGTAAATGTAGAAAGGCAATAAGAAAATGCAGCAAATTTATCCTAGTGGCTGATGCTGGATGATAAATCTGATGCATCTTTAGGGCTCGTTCACACAACAGTAAGAAAGTCACATGGGCGTTTTTTTTAACAGCTAGTGAATAGCAGCCGTCAAAAAAGCCATTTCCTATTTTTGCCCATTTTCACAGCCAAACGGACACCCATTGAAATCAATGGTCTTGTTTTAACGACCATTAAAAATTGGTACACTATGTGAAAACAAAGGTTTAGGGGTTACTTGTTTGGCAGCCCCACGCTGGGAGCATCAGGTCCTGGTGCCTCCAGTGCAAAGTAAGTATTCCCTTGCTTTTAAGTTAAAGGGGTTTGGCACTTTGTTTAAACTGATCTATCCTCTGGATAGATCATCAGCTTCTGATCGGCGGGGGTCCGACACCCGGGACCCCTGCTGATCAGCTGTTTGAGAAGGCAGCGGCGCTCCAGCAGCGCCGCTGCCTTCTCACTGTTTACCGCAGGTCGAGTGACGTTGCAACTTGTATCAACTGGCCTGGGCGGGGCTAAGCTCCATTCAAGGGAACGGAGCTTAGCCCAGGCCAGTGATACTAGTCGTGACGTCACTGGGCCTACGGTAAACAGTGAGAAGGCTGCGGTGCTGCTGGAGCGCCACTGCCTTCTCAAACAGCTGATCAGCAGGGGTCCCGGGTGTCGGACCCCCGCCGATCAGATGCCGATGATCTATCCAGAGGATAGATCATTAGTTTAAACAAAGTGCAGAACCCCTTCAATAAGGTGAATATTTATTTTTTAAATTGATGGCACTACCGGGGGGTGGCAGAGGTTTCCGCACTATAATTACTTAAGGCACACAAGGGTAAATTATATATACTATACACTATGGGGGCTATTCTTTATACTGGGGGGCAATATGGGGGCCATTCTTTATACTGGGGGCAATATGGGAGCCATTCTTTATCCTGGGGGGGCACTATGGGGGTCATCCTTTATACTGGGGGGCACCGTGGGGGAATTGTGTATACACTAAACCTATGAAATGAATCTGTTTTTAATGGCCGCTTTTAATGGCAGTTAAAAAACGGATGCAAAAAGGCCATTAAAAATGGATAAACACATATAAAATAGATGGACACACTGATGCAAAATGCCCATGAAAAACTGGCAATTTATCCATTTTGAACGCAAAATACATACGGTTGTGTGTATGAGGCCTTAGATGGTAATTGTAATTCTGCCCCTTTATGTATCTAAGAAAGTGGTAAAGAAAACCCCAAAGTATTAAAACTTCTGAAAAATATTCTATTGCATAGAGGAAAAACTACTAAAAGCCTTTCCCAGGTGGTGGCCGAGCAAATGTACTTATTTATTGTAGAGTGGGTGTTCTTGGTGAGGGGTAAAGTTATCTTTGCACAGCTTTTAGTTGAACGCCTAGTGCTAGGATTTATCAGTACTAAAACAGATGACTTTCTGCTAAATTTAATGTAATAGGAAATGACACAAAGTCTAAATGTCATTTTAATAATAAAGCTTAGTTAATACTTGCTTTAATTGGTTTCTGAGGGCCTTTTCAGTAATATTCCTGCTGTCAATCACACAGTCATTGTAAGGGGAATTTATCAAGTCATGCAATCCAGAATGCTGGCTTCAAAATATTGCAAAAATAAAAATAGGGATTTGCGACTTTTTGACTTTTTTGCACAACAATTTTGCAACATTTTGCACTTTTACACCACTCCAAAGTGGTTGGGAAAGAAGCCTTAGACTTAAAGGGTTGTCCCGATATTAAAATTGATGTCCTATCTCCAGGATAGGTCATCGATATCTGATTGGTGAGGGTCCAACACATGGCATCCTGGCATCCCTGCCGTTCAACTGTTTGGAGAGGAGGCGGCGCTCCTTGTGAGTGCCGCTTACTCATGGTTACACCACGTTTCGTCTCCAGTGGAGATGTGGCATAGTGTAATTACAAGCACTTTCTCCATTCACTTGAATGAAATGAGTACTTGTATTACACTGAACTTCCAAAACAAAGTGCAGTGTAATGAAAAGGAAGCGGCGCTCGCACGGAGCACCGCCTCCTCTTCAAACAGCTGTGCCCGGTGTTGGACCCCCGCTGATCGGATATTGATGACCTATCCTGACGACAGGTCATCAATATTAACAGCTGGACAACCCCTTTAAGTCTGATACTTCTGTTTTCTTTCCCAACAACTTATTGAAACTTTTGTCAAAACTGTTGTGCAAATAAGTCAAAAAGCTGTAAACAACAGTTCATAAATTTGGTGTAAATTATGTAATGTAATACAGGTGAAACTCGAAAAATATGAATATCGTGCAAAAGTCCATTTATTTCAGTAATGCAAGTTAAAAGGAATTGCATTCCTGCAGCTTAAAATTAGAATTTTGTGAAAAGGTTCCATATTCTAGGCTCAAAGTGTCAACCGACCAATTGTCACACGCCGCTCACACCTGCGTGCCGCTCAATTACCGCCACCGCTCGCAGGTTATGGTGTGCTCTCCACGTCGGAGGGCCACCATTACTGTCCGTGCGTCACATACCAGCCGTCTCAGCCACCAGTTAGTACCAGCCGTCTCGGCCACCAGTTAGTACCAGCCGTCTCGGCCGCCAGTCAGTGCCAGCCGTCTCGGCCGCCAGTCAGTGCCAGCCGTCTCGGCCGCCAGTCAGTGCCAGCCGTCTCGGCCGCCAGTCAGTGCCAGCCGTCTCGGCCGCCAGTCAGTGCCAGCCGTCTCGGCCGCCAGTCAGTGCCAGCCGTCTCGGCCGCCAGTCAGTGCCAGCCGTCTCGGCCGCCAGTCAGTGCCAGCCGTCTCGGCCGCCAGTCAGTGCCAGCCGTCTCGGCCACCAGTCAGTGCCAGCCGTCTCGGCCACCAGTCAGTGCCAGCCGTCTCGGCCACCAGTCAGTGCCAGCCGTCTCGGCCACCAGTCAGTGCCAGCCGTCTCGGCCACCAGTCAGTGCCACCCGTAGCCTTGCCATTTAATATAGACTGTTCCTACTAATGTTTATGCACTGGTCTAGTGCCCGTTATTGTAACAGGCTTAATGTCTAGTATATACACTGCCTGTCAAAAAAAAAATGTTGCCATCTGGATTTTACTAAGCAAATAGTTATGAGCCTCCTATTGGATAATTACTGCATGGGTGATTTATCTTTCAGCTGACAACAAGTTATTTAACCCCAACGGGTGCAATGAGTTGCTTCTCATTTCTTAAACAACCATGTTGAAAGACACATCTTGTGGTCGTGGAAAAGATGTTAGTCTGTTTGAGAAGGGTCAAATCATTGGCATGCATCAAGCAGAGAAAACATCTAAGGAGGTTGCAGAAACTACTAAAATTTGGTTAAGAACTGTCCAACGCATTATTAAAACTGGAAGGATAGTGGGGACCCATCGTATTCGAGGAAGAAATGTGGCGCGAAATAAATCCTGAATGATCGTGATCGGTGATCACTTAAACGTTTGGAGAAATCAAATAGAAGAAAAACAACAGTAGAACTTAGGGCTATGTTTAATAGTGAAAGTAAGAGCATTTCCACATGCACAATGCGAAGGAAACTCAAGGGATTGGGACTAAACAGCTGTGTAGCTGTAAGAAAACCAGCTAGGGAGCATAAAGCAATTGAAGAAGGTCATGTGGTCTGATGAGTCCAGATCTACCCTGTACCAGAGTGATGCACCCATCATGCCTAGTGCCTACTGTACAAGCCTGTGGGGGCAGTGCTATGATCTGGGGTTGCTGCAGTTGGTCAGGTCTAGGTTCAGAAACAGTATGTGCTCCAAGAATGAGGTCAGCTGACTACCTGAACATACTGAATGACCAGGTTATTCTATCAATGGATTTTTTCTTCCCTGATGGCACGGGCATATTCCAAGATGACAATGCCAGGATTTATCGGGCTCAAATTGTGAAAGAGTGGAGCATGAGACATCATTGTCACACATGGATTGGCCACCACAGAGTCCAGACCTTAACCCCATTGAAAATCTTTGGGATGTGCTGGAGAAGGCTTTGCAAGATCTTGGTGAAAAATTAATGCAACACTGGATGGAAATAAATCTTGTGACATTGCAGAAGCTTATCGAAACAATGCCACAGAGAATACGTGCCGTAATCAAAGCTAAAGGCTATTTTGGACAGGCAGTGTATATAATCAGCCTGTTTTATGCATTTCACTCAAGGACTTTTTTTCTAATCCTTTCTTTATTTTGGGTCAGTTCTCCAAGGTGCCCCCATTATCACACTGTGTGTTATCGGAATTGCTGCGCTTTAGTAACTCTGTGCGGGTCTCATGAATTTTCATGTGTTCATGCTGTTTCTGATCCTAAAAATTCAGATCTTTTGTCGGGACCTCTCTTCCAGTTAGTTGCATGTCAGCAGGCACATGCTGGGCATAATAGTTTGATAGGACCATAAAACCTTCATAATGTGGCTTCTGCCCAGGCTGCTGTGTAACGTGACACAATGCAGATGACTTCGAAAGCCATTGATTAGATAGGAGCTGTGCGCCATTGTGAGCTTTTTGGCTGAGCCCTCTCTCCGTTTATTCTGCTGATTAATTTATTTTTTGCCTTGTAGAGACCATTCTGCTCTGAGTAGACCAGCGCACAGCAGCCATGATAACAGTGTGTATCCGCATGTCAAGTCATAGAAACACTAGTTTTGAACACTAGGTATTGGTTAGCATATGATGAAAAAATTACATTCACAAGATAATGCTGCTTCAAAAATCAGAGGCTAATGATGTAAAATGAAAATTCAATTAGAATTTAATTATTTGGCCCCTGGAGACAGTGCAAGCATTCCCAGTACATCAGTCGGTTCATGGCATCATTAAGTCTGAGTGGCCATTGCCGTCAATAAACAGCAACCGTGACTTGATCATTTTCTGTAAAATAGTTCCCTTCTAATTCTTCATGTATGTTTTTCCTAGAATGTTTTGTTTCTAAGCAAGATATGCGGTCATGTCTATTTTCAGCCAGTAATGATCGATGCTTTGTAAGCCTCGCCATGAGAATGATCATGGTTAGACGTGAGTTTGATTTAATTTAATGATTTAATTTTTAATGAATTTTATTTAATAATTCTCAACAGATTATACATTTTTGGATGTTTTTCAAACTTTTATTTTACATTACTTAGGGTACCCGCACCTGATGCAGACAATGTGCGTTTCTTCCACGCATAATACAGTACCAGCAAAGTTAATTAGATTTGTCAAATCTCAGTTACACTTAGATTTTTTGCTTCCGTACGGAAATTGACCTGCCGTAAGGGTCAATTGTTTGTGTGAGTCTGCATTTTATGTAGTGTTCCCCACAGACTTCAATGGGGTTGTTAACATAAAACGATAAATCCACACCAAAAGAAAACTTATACAAAATTCACAAAAAAAAGCATCAAAAGCACAACAAATAGTGCAGATTTAGGTGTGGTTTTGTTGCGGATTTCATGCAGATTTTCTGCTGCAAAGAACTGTTGCAAAGGAAATACACATCAAACATCCAGATTAAAGGGATTGTCCAGTTTTCTGATATTGATGACCTATCAGCTTCACACAGCTGATTGTTGGGGTGCTGGGTGTCCTAAGGATAAGTCATCAAAAACCAGACAGTCTCTTTAATGTCCATGTAATACATGGATTGCTTCAGTCTGGCAGAGCGAGAGCTGCCTCTTTCTCAAGGCTATCCACTCTGGTTCAAAGACAGTTGCCAAGCATAGGACCCCCATGAGATGTCCATATCACTTAATACAGCACGTCGACAGGTGTTGTCCTGATGGGAAGACTCCTTTTATAGGAGTCCTAATGTAATAATCCCTTAAGGACCCAGCAGCACTTTTTGTCATCTCCACTTTCCAAAAGCCATAACTTTTTTATTTTCTGTCGAAATAGCCGACGAGGCTTCTGTATTATATAATTTATGGGATGCCATTGTGAAAAAACTGTGAAATTCCTCCATTGTTTTTACTGTTTCATCCATCCGGTGTTCACTGCACGGTAAAAACAACTCTATTCTGCAGGTCAGTACAGTTATGGAGATATTAAATGTGTGTGTGTGTATATATATATATATATATATATAAAAAAAAATTAACTTTTTTTTTTTTTAAAGATTGCCTTGTGTTGCCATATTCTGATACTCTTACATAAGGTGCAGTTAGTGATAAAATGTATGTACGGTGCAATGAAAAAGGTATGACCCCATTCTAAGTTTTACTATGGAGCCTTATGGTAACATCTTCTTCTGTTTGAATCATCACTTCTGTGTGGCAGTACCTTTTGTATTTTTTACTTGTGCTGTGACATCACTACATTATTCCTGTACTGTGACATAATATATTTATTATATTTGCATGTGACATCACTGTTTGTATAATCACAATGTTGTAACATCACTGTAGGGCTGCAGCTAACGATTATTTGAATAATCGATTAGTTGTCGATAATGTAATCGATTAATCGGGAAAAAACACAAAAATTACAAAACGAAGAGGTTTATATGATTTTACTTGAAAAATTATGTTCCAAGGCCATATTAAAACAAATTGTGGATAGCAATGTTATGGGGGATCTGTGGCCGACACTATTATGGGGGATCTGTGGATGGCGCTGTTATGGGGAGATCTGTAGATGGCGCTGTTATGGGGGGATCTGTGGATGGCGCTGTTATGGGGGGGATCTGTGGATAGCGCTGTTATGGGGGGGATCTGTGGATAGCGCTGTTATGGGGGGGATCTGTGGATGGCGCTGTTATGGGGGGGATCTGTGGATGGCGCTGTTATGGGGGGGATCTGTGGATGGCGCTGTTATGGGGGGGATCTGTGGATGGCGCTGTTATGGGGGGGATCTGTGGATGGCGCTGTTATGGGGGGGATCTGTGGATGGCGCTGTTATGGGGGGATCTGTGGATGGCGCTGTTATGGGGGGATCTGTGGATGGCACTGTTATGGGGGGGGATCTGTGGATGGCACTGTTATGGGGGGGGATCTGTGGATGGCACTGTTATGGGGGGGGATCTGTGGATGGCACTGTTATGGGGGGATCTGTGGATGGCACTGTTATGGAGAGGGGGATCTGTGGGTGGCACTGTTATGGAGAGGGGGATCTGTGGGTGGCACTGTTATGGAGAGGGGGATCTGTGGGTGGCACTGTTATGGAGAGGGGGATCTGTGGGTGGCACTGTTATGGAGAGGGGGATCTGTGGGTGGCACTGTTATGGAGAGGGGAATCTGTGCACTGTTATGGAGAGGGGAATCTGTGCACTGTTATGGAGAGGGGAATCTGTGCACTGTTATGGAGAGGGGGATCTGTGCACTGTTATGGGGAGGGGGATCTGTGCACTGTTATGGAGAGGGGATCTGTACACTGTTATGGGGAGGGGGATCTGTGCACTGTTATGGGGAGGGGGATCTGTGCACTGTTATGGGGAGGGGGATCTGTGCACTGTTATGGGGAGGGGGATCTGTGCACTGTTATGGGGAGGGGGATCTGTGCACTGTTATGGGGAGGGGGATCTGTGCACTGTTATGGGGAGGGGGATCTGTGCACTGTTATGGGGAGGGGGATCTGTGCACTGTGTTATGGGGAGGGGGATCTGTGCACTGTGTTATGGGGAGGGGGATCTGTGCACTGTGTTATGGGGAGGGGGATCTGTGCACTGTTATGGGGAGGGGGATCTGTGCACTGTTATGGGGAGGGGGATCTGTGCACTGTTATGGGGAGGGGGATCTGTGCACTGTTATGGGGAGGGGGATCTGTGCACTGTTATGGGGAGGGGGATCTGTGCACTGTTATGGGGAGGGGGATCTGTGCACTGTTATGGGGAAGGGGATATGTGCACTGTTATGGGGAAGGGGATATGTGCACTGTTATGGGCATAACAGTGCACAGATCCCTTTCCCCATAACAGTGCACAGATCCCCCCTCCCCATAGCAGTGCCCGCCATAGACAGATCCCCCCTCCCCATAACAGCCCTGGCCTGCTGCTCACAGCAGATTACTCCTGTGCTGCAACATCATTACCTCTATACCTCTGTACTAGGGTTGTTGCGGGTATCGAAATGTCGATACCCAATCGATACTTTTGATACCGGGATTTCCATTTTTTTAATACTAGGCTGCGCTGCTGCCAATCTGTTACATTCACCAGAGGCAGCATATAATGACGGCTGGGGCATGGCAGACCTGTTATGACAAGTACTCAGCCCCCTGTGATTTTGTTCATGGAGTGCTGATCGTAGGACAGAGGGAGCCAAGGTCGCTATTGACTAGCATCTGAGGGGTTAAACTGTCAGAATCGGAGTTGGCTCCAATCCAGGTAGTGAGAGCAGGATGCCAACTGTATAGAGCGCAGAGAACATTAACGGTTTTTGGGGGGATTTTCATATTGATGGCCTATCCTTAGACAAGCTATAAGGTCATGCAAATCGAGGGAGCAGCAGGTGTTGCTTAGGCCTGCAGATGATCAAATTTTCAAGCACCTAGCCCCAATCTTTGGTATGTGAATGGGGCATAAAATCCAGATTAAAAGCAACATTTTTTTAGCCACATGAAACCTCAAAAATCGGATCACGCCGTATGGGATGATTGTGCGATGCCTCCTGTTCCTCAACATGCTGGTTATCGCAATCTGTGAGGGACAGGAACCTTGAACTGAGAGACTTCTCGTTTATTGCTCTGGCAGATCACTAGGCAGAGATGTCAGCACTGTTCAACATTGTGTGTCCTTGTGGTTGGGAGAACAAGGACGATCTGGAAAACCAGGCTAACCTCTGCATGGACCGATTGTCTGATTAGAAGAATCGTGACTAGCTATCAATTCTGTACTGCAAGTGAAATTGGAAGTTATATATCAAGCCTAGGGTGGTAAACTGTGTCTACACAAACCTTCCGAAGGCATTTGCACAACATTAGGCTGTGATGTCCGGCTACAGGTGTTTCACTCACCTCATGCCACCCCTCTTTAAGGCTAGACAGCAGTGGAATGGAGATCTATCCTCTTTAATGATGAGTCCTACTTTTGTCTTTTGGACGCAATGATAGCCGGAGATTGGTCTGGACACCACATGGGAAACGTCATGAGGAGGCCATCATAAGGGAACATCACATCGGTCTTACTCCCTAGATTATGGTGTGGGGTGACATATTATACGGTAGTCGGACCCCTCTAGTCTTTGTTTCAGCTACACTAACAGCCCGGCATTACATTGATTTGGTTGCAGAACTATTGGTACAGCCATTTCTCCAAAGTGTCCCAGTTGCTTATGCTACTATGAGCAGCATGCGTGGCCTAAACGTGCTACCATGGCCTGCATCATCTCCGGGCATATCTAGGACATCATTGGTTGGCAGTTGCAGTGGAAGCTGTCAGCAGTGGATCTTGATGATTTGTGTGCCCTAGTGTATTCAGTGCGGCAGAAAATTCCTTAGACAGCCATTAATAACTTCACTGATAGCATGCCAAGGAGTGTAAGTGCATGTGTTTCTGTGTGTGGCACTCATGCTCAATACTGAATAAATCGAGATGTTTTTATAATTTGCATATTATTAACCTGTCTATCAATCCTGTGATTTTTATTAATTTCATGATTTTTCCTTCTTGCAATTTCAATGTTGAGGCGTGTAGATTTTTATACAGATTTGCCAGTGAATCTATCAGTTTCAAGCTATTTTGCTTTCTGATCTGACCAGGAAAATATACCATATTTGCTTTTAATATTCTTTTCGTTAACCTTAAAAGAAGTCAATTTGTATCAAGTGCATGCAATCTGTTTAGTAGGTTTAGTGTAATAAGATTAGAAAATGAAGCAATTTGGGTGCAAAAAGGATGATTAGTGGAAGTCCCAAAGGTCTCTTGCATTTGAAGGAGTTGAAGAAAAAGTGGGGCGCATTCAGGGGATGGCGGTAAATATCAACATCATCATTTCTTCCCTGTTGAACCGCTTGCTGCTCTATTGCCGCCATTATGGTCCTCCCCGCTGGTCTTTCTTATCAGGGATGTAGAACTTGCATCACATCCACAACACCTGACTACAGCAGCCATTCACTTGAGGTCAATGATTGGCTGCACAGGTCATGTGTTATTGATGGGATGTCAGCTCTACAGGTCGGTAGGGAGGACTGAAATGGTGGTGCTGGAGCGTCAAGTGATTCAACAGGTAAGTAATGCTTATTTTGTTATTTTATTCTATCTGCTGCCCATGCCCCACATTTTCCTAGACAACCCCTTTTTTAAAGGGGTTCTGCAGTTTTTTTAAATTGATGATCTATCCTCTGGATAGATCATCAACATCTAAGTGGCGGGGGTCCGACACCTGGGACCCCTGCCGATCAGCTGTTTGAGAAGGCCGTGGCGCTGGCAGTCGTGCCGTGGCCTTCTCGCTTAAACAGCGAGAAGGCTGCGGTGACCCCTGCCGATCAGATGCTGATGATCTGTCCAGAGGATAGATCATCAGTTTAAGAAAACTGCAGAACCCCTTTAAGTAAAATTCCAGTCATCCTCCATCCTAAATATGTTTGGTCGAGTGTGGAGTGACACGGAGTGCCACTGGGTGTGGAGATCTATTGTGGTCACTCACATTCAGAGATTGAAAGAGATTTGGGTGAACATTCACACACACATGAATAGAAAATATGGTCCCTAGGATTGTGAGATTTTGAATGTATAATGTTTCCACAATCCCACTTTCCTTTCCCTGATTTAGGGACCAGACTTTCAGGTGGTGTTTCAGAACATGCACCTCAAGCTCTTTGATGCGACCTGTCCTGCTGCGCTGTTGAAGCCCTTTGTAGCCACTGTTCATGCTGGCCGATGATGTTGGATTCGGAGTAGAGAGCCCTGTCATTGTTAAAGTGGTTAGCCCATGATTAATGTAAAAAAGGCAAATCATACTTAATCTAGTACATGACAACAAAGCTAGAACCAGTCCTCTACCTCACATGGGTGCAGAGATCTCCACAGTCAACAACTCCAGTTGTTCTGCTAGATTTATTCCAAGCTGGCAGTTTAGGAGGCCTGTCTTTTCTCAAAGGGTTGTCCTGTCTTCGGAAGCTGGTGGCAATTGAAGGATGGAACTGAGAATGCGCGTCCATCAGGCCAAATTAGAAAAAGAGCAAACAGTAGGTGGCGCTGTACAGATGGATTTCAGTGAATAACTCAGTAGCTATAATACATTTTATACGCTATTACAAAAGTATTCAGATCCAGCTGCAGGTTTGAAAACTGCAGAATATTATTTTTGAGACAACTCTTTTAATTTAGGAGTCCTTATTACAAGATTGGTCCTGTTTATCATCAATATGAATCATCATTTCAAGCCATGATTAGACAACCACAATGGTAGCGTGTCGGGAGGTAAAAAAATTACAACAAAACCTTAAGCATTACCGAGAAATTCTGAGTGCACAAAAAAGAAACAAATCCTGTCAAAGGAATAGGCAGCATTACTATATATAACTGCATCTCCAGGCTGATTTCCCTGACTTGGTCTATATTTACATTAGTTGCTTTCCTTGTTAGGTTCTTAATCTCATCTTAATGTTTGTTAGACTCTGCCAGATACGTCACTATAGCTAGAAGCCAATTCCCTTGGCACTGGTGAACATAGGTACAGCATTTAACAAATTCCCGTCTGAATAGTAATTAGACAGGCAACAGATGTTGGGTAGAGTGCAGGGAAACTAGGGGGAATTGTGTTGAATAATGAAATCCTACCAATTCGTTGCCATTGTGAATCACCAAGTGTGTGGTGCAGTACGTACGGTTTGGATTTCTTGTCGTTAATCAGAACTTGATCTTCAGACATGACATTTAAACGACCATATCCTTCTGCCATACATAGTCATTTAAGGTGTACTATTGCAATGCCTATTTGTCATAGGCAATGTGTGTTTAGCTAGGGGGGAATCTGACGGGCACAATTAGAAATATGATGTTGTCACAATAAAACCCCCTTCTGATCAGCTGATAATTCTGGCTTCAGAAAAGCCACCATAATGGCTGCTACCGTGGAAAATTTTCTATCCAAATAAATGGCTGAACATCTAATGCATGGGAAGGCCAACCAGAGCAGTAACCGTTCATATTAAAGGAACACCATGCATGGAAATTAATTATAAAAGTAAATGGGCTGTAAATTTGCTCACAGTGTTTATCAGTCTGCAAGGTTTTCTGTATTTTTCTGAATTATAGTTTTGTATAAGTTGTGCATACAATGCAGGAGTTTAATTCCTGCTGATCTGTTCCATTTTTGACTCGGAAACTATGAGAGGCTTAATTAACTAAAGGCCTTATTAGGCCATACGATTTTTGGGCCGCTTATAAGGGATGTGCTGTTGATAATTAATAGAACTAAATATAGAAAGAATGATCAGTGGGGGTAGAACCACTCTGTCGACCAACCGGTTTGAATTTGGACTAAACCGAAGGGTGTTATACTGGCAGTCCCCTGTTCAGGGATCTGGACTTTGCTGCAGGAAGTCATCAGGCCGCTATCTCTTGGATTAGTTCCGATGTTGTTGACAGCTGACCCACAGAAGTCAATGACAGTAGTGCAAAGAACCAGGGTATCAGGCAAATTTCATAGAAACAAGCTGAGGTCAAGGAAGACAGAGTGTGTGCAAATCCGTGAAACAGGTCTTAGAGTGAAGTGTCAGAATCAGGAATGGGGCACAGGTCGGTACATTGACAGACTAATGAAACACAGCAGCTTTGCAGGGACTAGCACACTAGATATACCTATTGCTCAGGCACGCTGCCACCGAGGAAGGTTCCTAAAATATCCTGGGGCAACCAGCCATAGGCTGGTGCACCTGTGCTGGTCCAGGTGAGGCAGGAAGTGTACGACCTACAGGTATGGAGAGCAGTCCAGGCAGGGAAGAGCAAGCTGAGGATTGCAGCAGAAGGACAAGACTCCAGCGGTTGGGCCTGCTGTGGGTGAAGCAGAGGAGGTGCAGTGGGTCTGGCCAAGACCAGGAGGGTGAATGAAGTGGTGCCTGTGCCCACCTGGAGGAGCAGGACAGAGGCCGGCATGGGCAGCTATAGTAACAGTTCCTCCTACATTCAGTTTGCATTAGTCTGTGTAATCAGGCCGACTCAAACAAGCATCAGTGGATGTGGCCACAGTAAACTCAGTGTGGCTGAACTACTGATCCTCTGGCCTATGATAAGTAATGTCAAACCTACAAAAAGTGCTGAATTAAAAAAACACTATGGGGCAGATTTACTAATCAAAATACACTAGAATTCTAGCTCAGGTGGAGCCAGAATTATTTTTATTGGGCAGATGCCATGCTCCACATTTATTGTTTTAGATGCGTTCTGTGTAATGGGGTTGAAAAGAGATGTGCCAACTTTTTGACGCAAAACTCTGTGCAAAATAAGCCAAGTCTCTAACAATGCATCAGATGTATCGTACAGAGTAAGTCCCTGTGAAAAATTCTCTAAATATTAGACGGGATTAGTAAATTTACCCCATATTAAGTGCTTTCATTTTTGATAACTGTGATCTTGGCAGTTTAATCTCTTAAATGCCGCCATCAATTTTAACACCGACCTCTAAAGTGTTTGACAGAGGGAGGTATACATACCTAACCTTCATTTCCTCATGGCTCCACTTCTGGACTGCCACATCTAATGGAGTGGACAGGCAGAGGATGATAAGTGACGTGACCAGCTCAGTCTTCCCTCTCCATTTACTTTGATAATGCTGACATCTAATTACAGTAGTCAGTGCAGTCTGAAGCCATCACTTCCTCCATATTGCCATCAGAGGGAAGCCGTAGTCTGAAAGTCATTGCAAGATATGTTGCCATTACTTCCACAAGGATCATCTTGACTACTGTAATCCTATGGAAGAAAGGATGTTTGAGCTGAACGCACAAGACTTCTGGGTGTCTTCATATAAACTGTGGTGTAAATAAAGCAAGACATTGTCAGCACATTAAGATGGACTCATTTTACCTAACAGAGGCTGTTCTTTCTTATGATGATGAACAGCCATTTTTTTTTATTTAAAGAGGACCTGTCACCCTTCCTGACATGCCGTAGTAACTGCTTACAGTCCCCATGTAAAAATGATTCTGGAACATCTATTCTTATGACTTACAGGAGCATCGGTGCCTTTTTAAACAGATGATCGGCGGAGGCCCCCGGTGTCGGACCCCCACTGTAGATAACCTGAGGATAGGTCATTAGTATCAAAATCTCGGAAAACCCCTTTAAGGCCTTGTCATAAAAGCAGTTTGCACATAAGCATTATAGAAAAGTATATTGTCCTCTCCTTCGTATATATGCAATGTGCATGTGCACCAGTGCTGCCGGAGAGGAGTCGTGGACTTGGCGTTGTTGGAAAGCTAAACCCCAGCTGCATGCTGGTTTAGCAGCTCTAAAGCAGATGACTGTTTCCCTTTAAAGGGATTCTGTCACCTTGGTTTAGGTTATAGAGATGCGGACATGCACGGCTAGATCGCCGCTAGCATGTCCGCAATATACCGGTCCTATAGGGCTGTGTGCTTTTATTTTGTTTAAAAAATGATTTTAGAGATATGTAAATGAGTCTTGTAAGGAGCCCAAGGGGCTGCACTAACCTTCCTGGTGCCCAGCCACGCCCCCTGTGAAGGAGCCCAGCACCGCCTGCGTCCTCCGAATCTCCTCCTTTCGACACAGTTAGATTGCCGTAATGTCGCGATGCGCAGTGCCGGTATAGTGTTCCTTCCCTGTGCTGGCATCGGCCTCAGGGAATGAACTGCGCATACGCGAGATCGCGCATTGCGAGATTATGGCAATCTATCGGTGACGAAAGGAGGAGATTTGGAGGACGCAGGCGGTGCTGGGCTCCTTCACAGGCGGGCGTGGCTGGGCACCAGGAAGGTTCGTACAGCCCCTTGGACACCTTACAAGACTCATTTACAGATCTCTAAAATCATTTTTTAAACAAAATAAAAGCGCACAGCACCATAGGACCGGTATATTGTGGACACGCTAGCGGCGATCTAGCCGTGCATGTCCGCATCTCTATAACCGAAAACGAGGTGACAGAATCCCTTTAAGTCGTCAGCTGTGTCGCCCATGTACAGTTCCTCTTGTGGGTGATGTTTTTAGTCTAATTTGTGACCATGTAATTTTCTTGATATGTTTCTGGTGGTCTATAAAAATAACCTTAACATCCGAGCCCTGATGACCGAATCTCCCTACCAGAACAGATAAAAAATTTGACCACTGATGAAGGTCTGAAATGACCAAAACGTCTGGTCAAAATACACTGTTTGTACCAAGGATTAATATTGGGCTATTGGATAAAACTACTGCAAAACTTAAACATAAAAAAGTTTGATTGCAACACTTTTTAAATCTGTGTGCCTCAATTTTTGCTATATATAAAAAAATAACCTTGGGAAAAGAGACCAGAGTGTGCTGCTATAAGATGATCCAGGATTGCTGAAAGTCAGGTGGGAGTCAGTGTTAATAATTTAGGATCTGTTGTTCCTTGAGTTGTAAATAATACAGCTATATTAAGGGTTTCCTGACTGCGCCAGCATGCAGTGGCAGCAGAATATTGACCTTGAAAGCGCTATGAAGTACAGCAGTGTCTGGAAGTTCTAATATGTTGTCAGTATATACTCCCAGATTTAAAGCAGTAGCCATTCCGATTGTTAAAGAAATATGGAATGCCTGTAAGCATGTGGTCACATCTGTAAAGATTCCCATGTCTGAGGTATGCAAAGGCTTTTGATATTGTTCCTCATAGATGTTTAATACCGGCCCATAAGACGCACCTAGGTTTTTGAGGAGGAAAATAAGAAAAAAAATGTTTTGAACCAAAAGGTGTGCTTTTGGTGTGTTTGAACTAATGGCGGTCTGTGCATGACACTATTATGGGGGATCTGTGGATGATGCACTGTTATGAAGTAGGGGATTTGTGGATGGCACTGTTATATGGGGGATCTGTGGATGGCACTGTTATGGGGGGGATCTGTGGATGGCATTATGATGAGGGGGAGGGGTCTGTGGATGGCATGATGGTAGGGGGAGATCTGTGGATGGCATTGTGATGGGGGGGATCTGTGGATGGCATTATGATGGTGGGGGGGGATCTGTGGATGGCATTATGATGGTGGGGGGGGATCTGTGGATGGCATTATGATGCTGGGGGGGATCTGTGGATGGCACTGTTATGGGGTAGTGGATCTGTGGATGACACTGCGATATGTGTCATCCACAGATCCCCCATAACAGTCCCATCCACAGACCCCCCATCATAATGCCATCCACAGATCCCCCCCATCATCATAATGCCATCCACAGATCCCCCCCATCATTATACCTAGTGTTAATCATAATATCTAAACTGCGCTCCCCATCTGTACCGCTCTTACCGGTACATGTCACACTCCATCTCCTGTAGTAAGCGCTAGCAGGCAGGCCGGGCTGCAGACCGCCGTAACTCACTGAGATTCATTCATAAAGTAGGCGGAGCAGGCACATGACCTCAGTGAGTTGCGGCCGCCTGCAGCCCGGCCTGCTCTCCACGCCGCTCTCCACGCTGCTCTCCCCGCCTACTACAGACCCTCCTCCCTCCTCACTAATACATCGCAGTCTGCGATGCTGCAGCATCGCAGACTGTGATGTAAATTGCCCGCATTCGCCCCATAAGACGCAGGGGCACTTTTGGGGGGGGAAAAGTGTGTCTTATGGGGCGGAAAATACGGTAAGTAAAGGAAGGTCTTGGAAAGTATAGTTTGTAATTGGATTGAAAAATGGCTGAAGGACCGTGTCCAGAGAGTTGTGGTCAATGATTCCTATTCAGAATGGTCCTGGGTTGTAAGTGGTGTAACCCAAGGCTCAGTGCAGGGCCCTCCTATTATTTAATTTATTTATTAATGATATGGTGGATGGGATTAATAGCACCATTTCTATTTTTGCGATTAGGCATCAACTTGGCAAATGAAGTTCAATGTGGACAAATGTAAAGTTATGCATTTTGGTAGTAATAATCTCCGTGCTTCATATGTCCTAGGTGATGTAACATTGGGAAAGTCACTTATAGAGAAGGATTTGGGTGTCCTTGTAGATGGTAGATTAAATTACACCAGACAATGTCAATTAGCTGCTTCTAAGGCTACCAGGATATTGTCATGCATTAAACGTGGCATGGACTCGCGGGGCAGGGATGTAATACTACTACTTTACAAAGTGTTGGTGCGGTCTCGTCTGGAATATGCAGTTCACTTCTGGGCACCAGTCCATAGAAAGGATGCCCTGGAGCTGGAAAAAGTACAGAGGAGAGCGACTAAACTGATAAGGGGCATGGAGGGTCTTAGTTATAAAGAAAGATTCAAATAATTAAATGTATTTAGTCCTGAGAAGAGAGGTCTAAGGGGGGGGAAATGAATAACCTATACAAATATATAAATGGGCCGTACAAAAAATACAGTGAAAAACTGTTTTATGTCAAATGCCCTCAAAAGACAAGGGGGCACTGCCTCCGACTGGAGAAGAAAAAGTTCAGTCTCCAGAAGCGTCAAAGCTTTTTACTGCAAGAACTGTGAGTCTGTGGAATAGACTTCCTCAGGACGTGGTCACAGCAGGAACAGTGGACAATTTTAAAAAGGGTTTAGATGAATTCTTAAAAGTAAATGACATTAATGCTTATAAAATCATGTAGAAATCTGAGTCTAACTTCCTTCTGGGATTCTCGTCCCCACCTACCCCTTGGTTGAACTTGATAGACTTATGTCTTTTTTCAACTGTATTAATTATGTAACTATGTACAAACCGGATTTCAAAAAAGTTGGGACACTGTACAAATCGTGAATAAAAACTGAATGCAATGATGTGGAGGTGCCAACTTCTAGTATTTTATTCAGAATAGAACATAAATCACGGAACAAAAGTTTAAACTGAGAAAATGTACTATTTTAAGGGAAAAATATGTTGAATCAGAATTTCATGGTGTCAACAAATCCCCAAAAAGTTGGGACAAGGCCATTTTCACCACTGTGTGGCATCTCCCCTTCTTCTTACAACACTCAACAGACGTCTGGGGACCGAGGAGACCAGTTTCTCAAGTTTAGAAATAGGAATGCTCTCCCATTCTTGTCTAATACAGGCCTCTAACTGTTCAATCGTCTTGGGCCTTCTTTGTTGCACCTTCCTCTTTATGATGCGCCAAATGTTCTCTATAGGTGAAAGATCTGGACTGCAGACTGGCCATTTCAGTACCCGGATCCTTCTCCTACGCAGCCATGATGTTGTGATTGATGCAGAATGTGGTCTGGCATTATCTTGTTGAAAAATGCAGGGTCTTCCCTGAAAGAGATGACGTCTGGATGGGAGCATATGTTGTTCTAGAACCTGAATATATTTTTCTGCATTGATGGTGCCTTTCCAGACATGCAAGCTGCCCATGCCACACGCACTCATGCAACCCCATACCATCAGAGATGCAGGCTTCTGAACTGAGCGTTGATAACAACTTGGGTTGTCCTTGTCCTCTTTGGTCCGGATGACATGGCGTCCCAGATTTCCAAAAAGAACTTTGAATCGTGACTCATCTGACAACAGAACAGTCTTCCATTTTGCCACACTCCATTTTAAATGATCCATGGCCCAGTGAAAACGCCTGAGCTTGTGGATCTTGCTTAGAAATGGCTTCTTTATTGCACTGTAGAGTTTCAGCTGGCAACGGCGGATGGCACGGTGGATTGTGTTCACTGACAATGGTTTCTGGAAGTATTCCTGAGCCCATGCTGTGATTTCCTTTACAGTAGCATTCCTGTTTGTGGTGCAGTGTCGTTTAAGGGCCCGGAGATCACGGGCATCCAGTATGGTTTTATGGCCTTGACCCTTACGCACAGAGATTGTTCCAGATTCTCTGAATCTTCGGATGATGTTATGCACAGTTGATGATGATAGATGCAAAGTCTTTGCAATTTTTCGCTGGGTAACACCTTTCTGATATTGCTCCACTGTCTTTCTGCGCAACATTGTGGGAATTGGTGATCCTCTACCCATCTTGGCTTCTGAGAGACACTGCCACTCTGAGAAGCTCTTTTTATACCCAGTCATGTTGCCAATTGACCTAATTAGTGTTAATTGGTCTTCCAGCTCTTCGTTATGCTCAAATTTACTTTTTCCAGCCTCTTATTGCTACTTGTCCCAACTTTTTGGGGATTTGTTGACACCGTGAAAATTTTAATCAACGTATTTTTCCTTTAAAATGATACATTTACTCGGATTAAACGTTTGATCTGTCATCTACCTTCTATTACTAATAAAATATTGACATTTGCCATCTCCACATCATTGCATTCAGTTTTTATTCACAATTTGTTTAGTGTCCCAATTTTTTCGGAATCCGGGAGGATTGCGATACGTATATATATCCAACAGATAGCGCAGACCTATCCCATTAGATATGCGCATACAGTGGAATACAAGGCTAATAGGCTCCCACTGTAAAAAATAAAAATAGTATATTGCATGCCATATATAGTTTTTTTTACGGTTTCCCTTTCTATGAAATAGTTGTCACGACAGAGGGTAGGGATAAGTGCAGCCCTAAACTCCAGCCCACCTCTGTTCTAACTGATGGCGTACAACTTGGAGACAGTCCTTCGCTTAGATATGTGCAGGGGCCTAAGAAGATAACAGAAGTACTGTAACAGAGTCAGACAAGCCAAAGTCAAAGCCAGGAGGTCACGCAGGTACACAGGGAGCAATCCGATTACGAAGTCAAAACACAATGCGGAGTCTGAAGCCAAGAGGTCGCGTCAATTCCAGGGAGGTCACAAGATCGAGGTCAAAAACAGAGCCGAGGTCAAAAACACACAGAAGGCACAATATGTCACGTGACCCAAGTCAGTGTCACGTGACCCAAGTCCAGCCCAAACCATCTGAGTGCAGATAATTTGCGATCGGCGCTCAGTACCTCTTTCAGCTAGGAGGATGCCGGCCGTGCTGAGGAGGCGTGCGCGGCCGTGTCCACCCCTGCCCCCTAGTCCCCATGGAGACGAGGGCGCAGGCCGCATCCTCGCACCTGCACAGATGCGGGATGCCGGTGCCACCGCAAGGAGGAAGCGCATTGCCGGCTCCCCGTTACTACAGTGTAGTCTACTATCCTATTCCAAACTGTATATTAGGTTAGTACATACAATGAAATTCTTAAAGAATCACTGTATTTTTAAACAATTTCATGTAATAGAAAATGATGTAACTAGCAAATTTTAAATCCCATTTAAAAAATATGCCTGCATCCACCTGAAAAAAAACCAGCTGTAAAATCATGGCCACTAGGGGTCTCATCTCTACCTAATTTCCAGTCTATTGCATGTTGTCAGGCAAGATATGTCCCTGGTAACAGAGACTCAGAAGATTGCTGAGAGGAAGTGGAGGAGTGTCAGAGTTAACTGAGATCGTTAGCCTGTTGAAACAACTGCTTTGGGACATCACAGGAAGTTCCTGCTTTTCTGTAGAATTTATTCCTCCTTATCAGCTTTCTGAGCTCCCTAGAAGAAAACAAATATAGTGGAAAGTAATAGAAGTGAGGTCACTGCATACAGTACTGGCAGTAGGGAGACTCCTCCTGCTTCTTAGAGAAATGTATATGGCTGTGCAGCTGAAACGGAATAATATGACTAAAAGACGCTTTTGAGACCCAAAAAATAGCAGTTTCTTCACAGTTATGATTGTACAAAGAAGCACAGCCGTTCTGAAAACTTTTTTTTAAAACTCATGTACGCTTTAAGGTATACTGTGCAATGTATTTTTATTTTATTTTTGCTTACAGTTGTATTGAAAAGCAACTCAGCAAGATGTAGCATAGTTTATGTGATTTTTACATGCTGTGCTTTCAAACAGCAGCAAGCCCTAACCTTGGTTTTTCATTGTTCGCTATTTTCTATGCTGTAACCATAATCACTTTTATGCTGTAACCATAATCACTTTTACCTTATCTATTCGCACAATTATTCTGATTAACTGCAAAATTTTATTTGTGTATATTTTATTCTTACATTAATAAGTAGTTCCTTATTGCTAACCTAATCAATTCTGGATTATTGTGAAGGTGTCAGAAGCCCAGACATTTCCATAAATCATTAGTATTCCATTGTAAGCACATCTACTTAGGCTGGGTTCACATCTGCGCTTTTATGTCTGGCAGTCTGTTGCTGCGGAGGCATAGCCGGATACCACCGTGCACTGCCTGATCCCCATTCACTGTAATGGGATCTGGCCACTTTCTGGCTGTGTGTAGTATTTTTGTCTGTCCGAAAGCTGACATGTGCCCCAGAAAGTTAGAAGTGCAGATGTGAACCAAGTCTCATCAGTGAAGAAAAATTATTAGGCAGTAAAACAGTTTTCTGCTTGCTAACATGGTGGCAGACGTTTGTCTTTTGGGAAAAGTATTCAGAATATCAGTATTAGGGGAATAAATTAAAGTAAGACCATAAATAATGTATACCCGACACCGCAAACATCAGACTACACTCTTTACATCAGTTATCCTGACTTTGCTTGTCCTAAACAAGTAGCATAAAAATTCTAATACTAGTATGCAAAATCTTCCAGTTTGATTCTCCTCTTAAATAATTCCACTCGCAGTCTTTGTGAAGAAGACTAAAGAAGCATCCAACAATCGTCTCCTAGTTAGAATAGTGTGTTTACTAGAAATAGCTTTTCAGATTTGTACCTATGACACAGGCTGACCTGTTACATGTGCCATTGGCAGCTGAAGGCATCTGTGTTGGTCTCATGTTCATATGTGTGGCCGCATTGCTGAGAAAAATGATGTTTTAGTATATGCAAATGAGCCTTTAAGAGCAACGGGGGCGTTACCATTACACCTAGAGACCTAGATAATGTTTTTACTGCCTAGTCCTGCCAATGAAAGTGCAGAGGGCATGGGCAAATGCAAAGAGAGCAGAGCCACTAGGTGTAATGACAACGCCCTCATTACTCCTAGAGGCTCATTTGCATATATTAAATAATTTCTTTCAGCAATGCGGGCACATATGAACATGGGACCAACACAGATGCCTTCAGCTGCCAAGCGCACATGTCACAGGTCAGCCGGTGTCATAGGTACAAAACTGCTGACAGATGCCCTTTAAAGTCATAAGTAGCCCCGTGTTCAGAGAAGGGGCGCACCTGGACAAAAAGCAGGAGCAACCTCTTCCCCCGTGCACATTTTTCATCTCTTCCTTACCATTTTTAATATGTTCTACATAATTTCCCATTTCATACTAAAGCTACATGTTTACTTTTGGTCATGCGGAGATTTTAATAAAGTTGAGTGGTTTAGGACTGCAGTAAACGATTATTTCAGTAATCGAGTATTCTACCGATTATTGTTACGATTAACCGAGTAAACTAATAAGAAGAGATTCAGTTCCCCCCAGTGCCATCAGCTTTGTTCCCCTCGTGCCATCAGCTCCACTATCCCCCTGTGCCTGTATGAGGCGGCAGGGGACAAGGTGACATTATACCATATGGGGAGGATTATACTGCATGGGGTGGCTGAGGCCAAGGAGACATTATACTGCATGGGGTGGGCCAAATGGTGACATTATACTGCAAGGGGCAACTATCCCCTTCCCCCCAATACAATATCTATTCAGTGTCTGCATGGCATAAATAGCTTAGGGCTTGCTGGTCTTTGTAGTGCACTTAAGGCCACAGTGCACTTCTTTAACATTAGCTTATTGTATGATGCGAACACAAAGCATCACCTGCCTCAGGCAGTAACAGTGACAACCCCATGACCGCAGCTAGGGCCCACACAGCACGCAGGGTGATGCACTGCAGGTAGTCACCAGCCCCACTAATGTACAGCAAGCCACTACACTTCCCGGCTGTGCTAAGCCCCACCCCCAATCCGTTTATAGCCAATCAGCATTTGTCTTACCACTAACCAATCAGTGGGCCTGTTATGGCTGCTCTCACATGAGGTGTATATGAGAGAAGCACTGGGATTGGCTGGGAGCAGCTGCCTCAGGGATTGTCATACTGGTATGGAGAGTGCAATTGCTTTACTCCCGCTCCGTGGTCACGTGACACAAACGAATCCTTGATGCAAAAAATTTGCATCAAAGATTTTTATCTGTTGAAATTACTGTATTTAATATTCGTTGCAGCCCTAGTGGTCATCATAACGCCACAATGTCTCAGGCAGATTTGCACCAATTGCAAAAAAGAAATTTAGTCAAGATTATCATATTATCATAACCATAATAATTAGGGCTGCAACGATTAATCGATGTAATCGATTATATTCGATAACTGGATTCGTTGTCGACGAATCCAGTTATCGAATAATCGCCGATTCGTTGCTATGCGGGCGGGCAGGCGGTCGCTGCTTCTTTATTTTACCTTTTTACAATGACGCTCCTGTAACAGCCAGGCAGAGCGGACGGCGGCGTAACGTCACTCACTCACGTGACACGCCTGCTCCGCCTCCTTCATTCATGAAGTGGGCGGAGCAGGTGCGTCACGTGAGTGAGTGACGTTACGCCGCCGTCCGCTCTGCCTGGCTGTTACAGGAGCGTCATTGTAAAAAGGTAAAATAAAGATGCAGTGATTAGTCCGACTTATAAGCATTGGGGCCGGGGCTGTTATGGGGAGGGGGGAGGATCTGTCTATGGCACTGCTATGGGGAGGGGGGGTCTGTGTATAGCACTGCTATGGGGAGGGGGGGTCTGTGTATAGCACTGCTATGGGGAGGGGGAGGATCTGTCTATGGCACTACTATGGGGAGGGGGGTCTGTGTATAGCACTGCTATGGGGAGGAGGGGGGGTCTGTGTATGGCACTGCTATGGGGAGGAGGGGGGGGTCTGTGTATGGCACTGCTATGGGAAGGGGGATCTGTGCACTGTTATGAGGAAAGGGATCTGTGCACTGTTATGCCCATAACAGTGCACATATCCCCCTCTCCATAACAGCGCCACCCACAGATCCCCCTCTCCATAACAGCGCCACCCACAGATCCCCCTCTCCATAACTGCGCCACCCACAGATCCCCCTCTCCATAACTGCGCCACCCACAGATCCCCCTCTCCATAACAGCGCCACCCACAGATCCCCCTCTCCATAACTGCGCCACCCACAGATCCCCCTCTTCATAACAGCGCCACCCACAGATCCCCCTCTCCATAACAGCGCCACCCACAGATCCCCCTCTCCATAACAGCGCCACCCACAGATCCCCCTCTCCATAACAGCGCCACCCACAGATCCCCCTCTCCATAACTACGTCGTCCACAGATCCCCCTCTCCATAACTACGTCGTCCACAGATCCCCCTCTCCATAACTACGTCGTCCACAGATCCCCCTCTCCATAACTGCGCCGTCCACAGATCCCCCTCTCCATAACTGCGCCGTCCACAGATCCCCCTCTCCATAACTGCGCCGTCCACAGATCCCCCATAATAGTGTCGTCCACAGATCCCCCATAATAGTGTCGTCCACAGATCCCCCATAATAGTGTCGTCCACAGATCCCCCATAATAGTGTCGTCCACAATTTGTTTTAATATGGCCTTTGAACATCATTTTTCAAGTAAGATCATATAAACCTCTCTGTTTTGTAATTTTGTCGTTTTTCCCGATTAATCGTAGAAATTAATCGGCAACTAATCGATTATTCAAATAATCGTTAGCTGCAGCCCTAATAATAATACAACATTTTCACCATTCACCAGAGAACTGCAGGCGGAAAATCCACAGCATCATGCAGTAGCAGCAAAGTGGATATAAAATGTAAGCCAATCTCATCCACACACTGCGGAAACACATCAGCACAGAATCTGCATAGGACATCCTCAGCATAGCAGTTTATTCTGTAGATTTCTACTGTGGATCTTGCTGCGGATCCAAAGCAATCCACTGCAGATTTTTCTGCACATACGTCCTGTGTGGACATACCGTTAAACAGATATATTCATACGTGCATTGTGCCGTTATGAATTTCGGATCTGTCATACAGTGGATTCCACCAGTGCCTGAAGGACCCCATTGACTTATAATAGGGTCAGTCAGATTCTTGCATGTTGTCCGTCTTTTTCAAATCTGCCAAAATCTGCATTAAAGGCTCTGAACAGAAATGAAGAGAGCCTTACAATGTTACATAGTAGCAAAATAACCGGCATTAATACTGAACATAGTAAGATATGCAGAACCTGGAATAGGAACCAGACTTTTCTAAACTTGTAGCATTTATTTAAATTCTATAAAACAAAGAATATGTGAGCTAAAAGGGAAAAGTACCGTAGATACTACTGTAGAGAGAGTAATGGTAAAGTGATATTTTACCTGCCAGCATGAAAGTGCCACATATAAATCCGAAATCCTCCAGAATGCTGAACAAACAGTCGATACAGCCATAGGCCTTATGCACACGACAGTATTTTTTTGTGGTGCGCAAAACGGGGTTCCCTTGTTCCATGTCCGTTTTTGTTTCCGTGTGTCTTCCTTTATTTTTGGAGGATCACCAGACATGAAGGAAAGTAAAAAAAAAAATCAAAAGTCAAGTTTGCCATGCAAATGATAGGAAAAAAACGGACGCGGATGACAATCTTGTGTGCCTCCGTGTTTTTTCACGGACCCATTGACTTGAATGGGTCCGCGAACCGTTGTCCGTGAAAAAAATAGGACAGGTCATATTTTTTTCACGGACTGGAAACACGTATAACAGACGCGGATGACAAACAGTGCATTATCCGAGTTTTCCACGGACCCATTGAAAGTCAATGGGTCCGCAGAAAATCACGTAAAACGGAACAACGGACACGGGACACAACAACGGTCGTGTGCATGAGGCCATATACTGTAATTGCTCCAACAGCAATCAGATCACAATGTGCTTGACAAATGGCTATTCTGTAACTTTACATTGTCTGTCAGTCATAAATAACCTGCTGTGTATCATAACGTGAAGGAGAAACCCAGCGAAATCTTCATTTCTACATCATGAGAAATAAGGTTATCTTCACTTTGATATCTGTTTCTGTCAGCTTCAGTCTATAGGCTTCCATACTCTTCCATAGTGGCTTTCTTTTCTCTGCCCATTGAATAGGTATATATGCTCAGCCATGCCCACTGGGCATGTGGGAAGTCGGGAGAGATAGCAGCTGTTGTCCGAACAAGCATTCGGCTGACAGCTATTGGATATCTGGCCGCCTTAACTGTATTATGGTATTAGATGGTGTCTGCAAAAGTCAAGTCTATTTCCATAATCATAGTCTAATATAGTCTAACCCTATCCTACATCTGACCACCTGGAACAATTAAAGAGGTTGTCCTGCCATATTTATTGATGTCCTGTCTTCAGGAAAGGTCGTCATTATCTGATCGGTGAGGGTCCTGGCCGATCGGCTGTTTGTAGAGGAAGCGGCGCTACTTCCTCATCAGTACACTGCTTGTCGTCTCGGCAGTGCAGTGTAATTGCAAGTACTCGCTCCATTCACTTATACGGAGCGAGTACTTTTAATGACACTGTGCCGGTGCTGCAAGGGAGACGATGTGTAATGAAGAGGAAGTAATGCTCACACGGAGCGCCGCCTCCTCTTCAAACAACTTATTGGCAGATGTGTTCCTCACAGGTCAGATATTGATGACCTATTCTGAGGATAGGTCATCAATAAATACTGCCTGCACAACCCATTTAAGTGCTACTAAAAGGAGAAAAAGCACCCTGAATAGCACCAAAAGACAGAGTTAGAATCGTGAATGACCTAGAATAACTTGTAAAGTATAATATTACCAGATGAGTGCCCGAGTATTGGAATCTTTTTATGCTTTCCTGACAAATATTATTGAACGTGCCCTACACCTTTTCCAGTATAGACTGTGTTTTGCATGGAACACTTTTCAACTTTTATTTTTTCATCCTGTGTGATGTACAATATTACTCATCAGCTCTGATAACCTCTTAACGACCACCCGCTGTCTTTTGACTGCGGCAGGTTCAGATCCTCAGTCTGCAGCCATGTCTTAAGATCAGATAATAAGATAAGATACCTTTATTGTCACTGTACAATACAATGAATAAAATGTTTCGAGAAATCCCAGATGCCATGGACAGAGGAACAAAGAACTGACATTTAAATGCAGTATTATAATAGAAAATAGAAAGTATTTTGGCGTTGCTGCAGTTGAAGAGAGTCAAAGACTGTTTGAGCGCTCCAGCGCTAAGAACCGGCTGTTGGTGACAGCTTTGGTCCTTAGCGCAAGGTAAGCTTCACAGCCAGGGTCGGAGAAAGCTTTGATCCTGACTGTTAAGTACCCTTTAATCATGCTGTAGTCCATACCATGGCATAATGAAAGGAGACTTTCCCTGTGATTGGAGACTGGGGGTGCGATCCACAGTCAGCCCTGAGGACCTATGAAGGACCCCAAGGCTGTCTGCTCAATTGTCACGGAAGGTGTACAGGAAACAAGACAACACAAAATGAATATACGACTCACTGGATCCAAAACTAAGGAACAAAAAGGGAGACCCCTGCATCAGACCTGGCACTCTCCCTGACTGCTCAGCCTATGCGAAAATCCCAATGGTAGATGATCGCATATCCTCGTACCTCGACTGTATAACACCTGAACACCCTATAATAGTGAGGGGACACGACCACCGGCTCCCTACACTAGATACGGAGGGAGTCAGGGTCACCTGGGATCCAGCAAACAGAAAAACACAAATGAATGCACAACACTTATCTTGTAGAAGACTGGGAAGTAGGATCAGCATGCACACACACTCCAGGAAGTTGTATAAACCGCACACTGATGCACTATGGGGAGGAATTTAAAGGGATGCAATCAGTACAACTACATGACAGCTGAGAGAGGCTAACGAGATGAGGAACTGAAAGCAAAACGAAGCTCAAGGAGGAGGTTCTGAAAGGCATCTGTCAGAGCTTCTCAGATGTCTGGTGGTGACATCAATAGGCTTGTGGTTGTTAGGGCACACTTGTGTTTGCCTAACAGCAGCATGTGTCAGTGACACAGAGCAAAATGTATTGACATACAGTATGTTAATGCATTATAAATCCCAAATAAAGTAAAAAAAAATAGTAATCCCCATAATGGGATAAAAAAAAAAATATATATATAATGTAAAATTTTTTAAAGATAGCACCCCCTTAAAAAATATCGCTATTAAGATAAAATAAGTTTTGTTGTGCACACATTAAACAAACATTTTACAAAATAGATATTAGGTATCTTAAGCTGTAGAACTTAAATATCAGTTGAAACATGAATAGCGTAAAGAATAAATAAAAAAAATAAACCTATGCCAAAAATCGCTTTTTTCTATATTTCCACAAAAAAATTATTTACACCCTGAACAACAACAACAACAACAACAAATAACCGTTCACTTGCCACTTCAATAAAAAAAAAAAAAAAAAAAAAAAAAAAAAGTACAAATGTTATGACTGTTGAAATGCAGAAAGGAAAAAACATTTTTTATTTATTTTTTGCTGGTCATTAAGGCCTTTTCAGGCCTGGCCTTCAAGGGGTTAAATCCCTTACAGTAAATATAATATTAACAGAAAATCTTCTGCCCCCACTTACTCATATTCCTATTTGTTAATGTTGTATATACTAATGCAAGTCCCACTAAATGCAATGTGTTCAGTCACCCAGACTCATTAGATTGCACAGCATGATTTTTCGAGACTGTGTAAATTTCGATAACTATTATAGTGCGCCATACAGTGGTGTTATGGTTGAAGGTATAATCATAATTAGGGCAAAAATAATCGGCATCATTACAAAAATGGCATATTTATGTTTCTTGTAAAATACTATAGGAGATTTTCTACTGTTATTTGAGAATATTATTCAAAATAATCAGCTTTGACACCAGAAAGGACATTGCGACATGTAGAATGTAATGGGCAGCGCGTTCTCTTATTATGTCTGGCAAAGAACCAACGTATGTGAGTATTTTGTGACAATTTTTAGTTTGAAAGATTCGGACAGGCATTGTGTATTAGGCTACTTTCACACTCTCATTTGGTGCGGATCCGTCATGGATCTGTACAGACGGATTCGTTCAGATAATACAACCGTCTGCATCCGTTCAGAACGGATCCGTTTGTATTATCTTTAACATAGCCAAGACGGCTGAAAGTCAATGGAGGACAGATCTGTTTTCTCTTGCGCCAGATTGTGTCAAAGCTTGCAGCGTCCGTCTGACGAAACTGAGCCAAACGGATCTGTTCTGACAAACAATGTAAGTCAATGGGGACGAATCCGTTTGGCTCAGTTTCGTCAGACGGACGCTGCAAGCAGCGTTTTGGTGTCAGTTGATCTTTATTAAGCATTTTCAGCCCTTTTCTCTGTACAGAGTTGAGATTCTCTGTTAGCAGGCTGTGTGTTTACACCATGTCCAGTCAAGGAACTCAGCTGGCGGCTCATGTGAAGCATTATCTCTGATCTCCTGACAGCTCATAAACACTCATAGTAGCTCAATTCTTATTAAACTGAGAAGACTATGGCTTGAAGGGAATCTCTCAGCTAATCTAACTATATGTAACCCCCTCCCCTTGCTGCATTCAGCCGGCTCAGCGTATGCTCACAAGTATAGTAAGGGCCATGCCCACCCTAAGGCATTTAATGCACAAGCGCAGGCAGTTGATTTTGCCGGAGGACAATGCCAACCATCCGTCCGGAGTTGAAAGAGTATTGTGACGTCACAGTGGAGGGGATGGGCTGGATGGAGCACGGGGAGGTACAGGGAGCAAGTAAAGATGAGGACTTGGGCTCTGGCAGAAGACGTGCCTGGTCTACTATAACAGTTATACATTGCCCACTGGGCACTTTCAGAACTCATTTGCATATGAATCAGTTACTTTTCTGCACTTCAGAAATACACATAATACTAACAAAGGTAATTTTTTCATAGTGTTAGACAGCACTATATAGCCATGGCTTGGGTCACGTATAGTTAGATTAGCTGACATATTCCCTTTAAGAATAGAGCTACAATGAGTGTTTATGAGCTGTCAGGAGATCAGAGATAAGACAAAACAACAAAAACTGCTAAAAATGATTAATAGAGTCCAATTGGGAAAATATTTTTTGCCCAAAATAAGTGAGATTTTCCTCAAAGTAGTGATAGCCTTTAAGCCCTATATGTTGCCAGGTCAGACTTGTTTTTCCAGCACATCCAACAGATGCTCAATCAGATTGAGATCTGGGGAGTTTGGAGGTCAAGCCAGCACCTCTTTATGTTCCTCACATCATTCTTGAATAGTTAGTCACTGTAGGGGTTTTCAGCAGTGGAGGAGGTTTGGCATGAGTTTCAAGCATAATGCCATGTACTGTAGTTTAATTTCCCCAAAACATAATAATACCTTTCTTCTAATAATCCGTCCCTTTTGTCTTGAGAAATACTTATTTTTATTTTTATTCAAATAAGGTTTTCTGTGCTGCGTGGACGGGGCCACTCTGTTTGGTGCACCATTGCTCCGCTAGAAACACCGCCCAGTGCCTCTACTCTTTTTGATTGACACAGCTACTGATACTTCTGAGCCAGTAGCAATGATATGGGGGGAATCCAGGTACACCAAATGGAATGGCCCTGACCAGGGTGCGCCAAAAACAAAATTTGCATAAAAATAAGCCTTTCTTAGGATTAGAGGACTGAGTTTTCATGAGAAAGGTATGTTATGTTTCGGGGCACCTACTCTACATGGTATGCTTACTTTGAGTTGATATAGGAGGTGTCCTTTAGAGGGTCATGCACACAACTGTATGTAGTTTGCGGTCCGCAAAAAACACATCCGCAAAAAATACGGATGATGTCCGTGTGCACTCTGTATTTTTTTGCAAAACGGAATGCACATGGAGTAACTTCCGTTTTTTGTGGACTCTATTCCGCAAAAGAAAATATGTTCATGTGCATGAGCCCTAAGTATATGTTTTTGTGGGTGTTTTTTGTATGTATTTTTGTCTTCAGTCCAGCAAGCTGTAAATATTAGAGGCAGAGACTGTTGTAGAAGATTGACCCTTCTCTTTTACGATGCACGTTGGGCAGCAGCTCCTTAGGACTCTTGATGTTGTTCTGACCAACTGTGTTTTAGATGCTCCATCTATCATATTCATACAGAGATTCCCTTCTGGGCTCTCCTGCCCTTTGTAAATATATAATTTGATTTGGGTAGAGAAGCAGCTTTTGAACTTCCAGTACCAAACATGATTCATTCTTTCGCTGCTTGAAAGACCCTTTGATTTGCCTCTGGCAATCATTATATTTCTTACTGTTTTAAGGCAATGTATTCTACATGTATATAAAAACAAGTTGTTGGATGTGTTAAAGCATTTTATCTATTTTTATTATGTTTTTTTAATGGTTCATTCCTTCTGCTGTTGTGTAAAGCTCGATTCCATCTAATCATTACTCATGGTCTCATTAACAAAGTTTTCCTGGGGTAACTAAAAGTTAAAATATTTAAAATTGGCCTGAATTCTAAAATAATAACCTCAATATTCTGTTCTGGGTCCTGTACTGCATCTCTGTTTGCTCTCCTGCAGTCCAGTCATAGTCCTCTCTAGTGAGCTCAATATGGTTGACATGTCACTGCAGCTGCCAGTAATTGGCTAGCTCAACCATTGTTCAGGACTGTACTCTGAAGATGTTGTCCCATCAGGAGGACCACTACTGTCCACATGTCCTATTAGAGCTTATAGGCATCGTAGAAGGAGGTCCCTCTTAGAGGTAACTTGCCTGACAAAGTGGTCAGTTCAATCCTGAAGCGTGTTGCACAAATAAACTTTCTGTACAGCATCCCACTGAAGTAGGTCCCTACTAGAGGTAACTTGCTGTATGAAGGGGGTCAGTCCAATCCTGAAACACGTTGCACTAATAAGCTTTCTGTGCAGCATCCCTTTGGAGTCCGTTCTCTCTTTGGCAGCGCCACTACAGTGCCCCATCTTTTTCTCTGCACTTCTGAAGACTCAGGGATTGTCCGGACGGGGACAGAGTGCAGCAGCCCGGCTCCTTTCTAGCGATACAGGCTGTTGTGCCCCTTGCGCAGTGACCTCAGGTAAGCGGCTCTCTACACTAGGGTCACCCGTTCTCAGTGGTCCTACACATTCTGCTCTCTCTCCCTTAGTATTAGACTCCCACCTATGAGCCGCCACATGGGGAAGGACTGATAACATGAAGCTAAAGCTGGCTATGCTCTTTTAAGCCTGTTCAGAATTCTGCATATGCATGCTTCAGCACTTGTATCCTGGGAGAACAAAGGATCGGAGAAATTAAGAGACATGTGGTGACATTTATTTAGTATGTATGAACAGCATGGTAATAAGAATAAGAGACCGAAAGGAAGAAAAGCATTTATCTCTGTTTGTATTGTGCATTGCCTCAGTGAACAGAGTGGTTTATATGTATTTTCATTACATGCACATTCAGATGTCTGTAATACGGCTCCACATGGAAGCCATACTGTCGGCTTATGTATTGTCAGGACATAGCGGGAAAACCTTCTCCAAAGTCACATCAATTTAGTTTGTGGTGATTTTGTTTGGCCTGAGCTCTATATACAGAGTATGATCCTTGGGGTATAATTGTGGTTTATTGCTGAAGTAATATGTAAAGTATTAGGAAACATATATTCCATTTATGTGTGTGAATGCTTTTCCCGTTTGATGATCTCGACTTGGATGAGACGCTTTGGCTTTTATTGTTCTCTCGCTGTCCTGGTTTTCTAGGTACTGCTTTAGTGGCGTTGGCGTAAAAGCTGCAACACCTGCACATTCTGGCAGTTCAGCCTATGTGGTCCATTATCAACAGCTCCCTGCATTGCCAGGAGATAATCACCCCTGTAAATTCTGCTTTATAACTGCCGGGCATGAGTTTTTTTGCATTGTAATATTGTCTGGCTTATTAAGGCTTCATAACTGGTCACAATTTTATGATTCCGCAGTCAGCCAAGAATACTCACGTAGCCCAATAAAGCTACACAGAGGCATAATCGTTGTATTTGACTTTGTTAATTGGTAACACTTTATGTAGTATGGTTGTGCATTTCCTTTTAGGAAATTAAAACTCGGGGCTTCTATTTTGGGTTGAATGTTTCGAATATCTTTATTGCTACTTTATTTGTTGCATGTATCGCTTCGTTCTCTTTTGTAGACCTCTTATCCGCAGCTTCACCAACAGATGAAACCTTTACATTAAGTGGATAATTAAAGCAATTATTCAGCCTTTACTGTCTTGTCTATCGCACTTTCTGATGTAGACTTTGCGGGGCCTGATGGGTTTAAAGCCTTAGTAGAACATATGTTGAAAGCTCTGCAAGTTTTTAACACTCGTTTGCCTGTTTCATCAGATCTTCAGCAAACATGCCCTATAGATTTTCCTCTACCTGCTGGCTTCTCTCTGTGCCTAGTACTTCTTGAACCATAATCTTATCTTAGGAAGCAGATATACTAGAGGCTTGGTTATTCTTCCTGTTGGCTTTTATAGACCCTCTAATCACCTGGAAAAACGCATCAGACTTGCATAAGGGCATGTTTACTTTTTATGATAAGGATGAGTTAGGTTGCACTTGATTGATAATTTGAGAAATGTTCAAAGGTTCATATTTGCAAGATCTTAAAGGGGTTCCCCGGTTTCTAGATATTGATAACCTGTCCTCAGGTTATGGGAAATGAGCTGCAGCATGGCCACTGCACAGTTGACAGCCATCTACTTCTGTCTCCATCCAGCCTTTTTGACTCCTGAAGATATTGTTGAAAATGTTTAGAAATACTTTAGTCATCTTGTACTGCTTCTTAGTTATGATATTTCAGAATGTGCCAGTAGTTTGTGGTAAAACTGTGGCATTACTGCAACGTGAATATTTCCTTGTAGGAAGCTCTTGGAAGCTGTGTAGAGCCTCACAGGCAATGCTCCTCCGACCTGTTGAATCTCTGTAAGGCCTCATGCACATGACCGCACCGTGTTTTGCAGTCCGCAAATTAAAGATCTGCAAAACATGGACACTGTCCATGTGCAAATTAACAGAACGGGCCACCCATAATTGAAATGCCTATTCTTGTCCGCAAAATGCTTTTTTTTGTGGGGCCACAGAACGGAGCAATGGATGCGGACAGCACACAGAGTGCTGTCCACATCTTTTGCGGCCGAGTTGAAGTAAATGGGTCTACATCTTAGCCGCAAAAAATTTGGCTCTAATGCGTACCCAAACAACATTCTTGTGGAGAATAAGGGGGGGGGGGGGTACTATTTTTCCTTGTGAAGTGGCCCAGTAGACATAAGGAATCTTATAGACTAGACAATGATTCTCCTGAAAAGGTGTGCAAATTAGCTCTCTTTCAAAAAAAGAAAGCTGAGCCTCAGCTGCCAATAGTTTGGAAGGCAGCTGTCACGCTTCAGTGTGGGAGGGAAACGCCACACCGAACATAGGAGGGAAGGGGGAACAAGGAAACAGGCCTGAGAACTAGGGAAGAAAAATGGGCACCTCCTAGTTAAAACCCTAACCAAAATCCTGGCTGACTACCAGAATGAACAGACCCCAAAGGTAGGTGAGTTCATACGCAGGAATACCTAGAGTACTATCTAGCCCTATAGGACCCCGGTACTAATGGCAGGGACGAGACTACCTTTTCCCCCAAAAGAAAGAATGAACAGGAGTCTACTTCAGGCCTAATACCAACAATAGGGAAATGCAACACACAGAACCAAAACAAAATACGAAAAGGGAAAGGAAAGACTTAACTTCAAAGAGGCTATGGAAGCACCAGGAACTCAGCCGAGATCCAACCACAAACAATCCACTGGCACAAAAGCTATAAACCACACAGCATAGTGAGAGAGGTAATTATAAGTAAGGAAGGTTAAATGACCACATAAGCAACACCTGGAGACAAGTGGTGTGGCCATTACCAGAAACAACAGAGACACCTATTGATCCACAAAGAAAACCTGTCAGATCAAACCACGTGTTGCCAGTCTCGCAGATCTCCTGCCACTCACTGTCACCGGGAAGTCTGTATATCTCAGTACAGCAGCTATCCTATAATTCCATGTTCAGACCTTAAAACATAATTTAGGATTATAGCTAAGCCAGCATCTCATCCACAAACAGCCTTTTTTTTTTTTTTGGGGGGGGATAATTTCCTTTAAAAAAAAAAAACTTTCACCCTTTGCAATGTATAGGTTGAAATCTGCGGCAAATCCACAGGGGAAGATCTGCTGCAGAAAATCTGCCCTATGTGGCCGTACCCTTGTAGGTCAAACTGAGTACAAGATAAATAAACAAAAATATTTACAAAATTGCATAATTTTTTTCAATGTCGATTTAACTATAATTGTACTTCCAATGTGGACTTTTCCTTTGAAAGGCTTTTTGCATGTAATAAAGTGATGGCGTATTGTTCTGGGACCTCACTGATCCTGAGGATGTTAATGAGGCAGTTCTGATTACTACATTATCTGCCATTCTGATAACCTTCAGACGCCCCTACAGTGCATACATATGTGTGAAGAATGCTGCGGTATTACTAGTAATAATTATGTACATTTTGTATGCTTAGTGCTCCTCTCTGTAGGAGCTCTAAGTCATAGTGAACCTTTATTTGGAGATTCAGGTCTGAGTTCACAGACCCAAATACATGTCATTTGTTCAAATAATATATAGTGAGATCTTTCATACAGTGCCTTACGCAAAAATGGCATTTTTATTCTATAGAGCTTTACGATACACAGTTCATTTGACATCTGCTGATAATATCCATTATTCCAATTGATCGGATAAAGTAGAAGATTAATGTTGAACGGTAGCTTGAAATTGCTTCCCCGAGGGGCCACCATTTTTCACGGTCGGTTACTGCAGACTGCTTACAGCAGTTCCACTACAGTGTAAAAGTCAAGGTTTGCTGTAGGGTCATTGGGTAGCCGCCATGCTCTCCTGTTCAGCCATAGGCTCCTTCCCATTTAGAAATGTCAGCACACATAAAGAGCGCTTGATGGCCTTACGTAGCGATCAGCCACATTACAGGAGTCACACCTGTACCAAGGTGACAAGAGAGAGGCTTCGGAGACATTTTTCTGTGCCAAAATTAAGATGTGCATTGATTGCGATTTATTTGTCTTTCAATCAGAAGACTTGTATTTACATATGAAAAGTAATCACTTCAGCTGTAAAATGCCTAATTTTTCTGATTTGCTCCGTCTAGCTTACATCTACTGTTACCTGCTTGAAGCTATTTTTGCATTTACCATCAGCATTGTTTTATTCTTTTATCAGGTATTTTATGTTGCTCTTCAGAATACTAAAGTGTTCCCGTACAGAGAGTAATGTCCTATCGCCACGTTATGCCATCGCTGTCTGACTGGTGAGGGTCTGATCACCCCACCAAATGCTATTATTCCACTTCATCTTCTGTTAAAAAAAAAAAACACAAGCAGAGCCAAAAGGTGCTGGAAGTAGCACGGCAATTTCCTGGAGCTACTGCCACTTTGTTCTGTGGATTTGACATGAGTCACAGTGGTTGGCCCCATCAGTAGGAAATTGATGGAATATCCTGCACATCAGTTTCTGCCCTTAAAAACTTTTCTGGTTGTTATTTTAAAGGGTTTATTTCTTTTTAGACACTGTCTCAGAGTAAAGCTGTCTATAGATGGTCATCTTTGGTAAACAGATCTGCCGACATTCTTAGGGCTCATGCACACGACTGTTGTTGTTTTGCGGTCCGTTTTTCACAGATCCATTGTTCCGTACCTGAGATTTTTTTTTCCTCTGATTCAAGTCTTCTACCGTTCCGTTATTCCACAAAACATATCCGTATGGTTTCTGTATGCGATCTGTTTTTTGTGGATTGGAAACGGAAACAGTAACTTATTATTTACCAAACACATGAGCAATATGGGCTGGGTATAGCATTTCTACAGTATGGATCCGCAAAATACGGATGACATACGGATGTGTTCCGTGTGTGATTTTGCGGACCCATTGACTTGAATGGGGCCTCGGACCGTGATCTGCGGACAATAATAGGACATGCACTACTTTTCTGCGGAACAGAAAAACTGAGTACCTTCCGTTGTTTTTGCGGACCCATTGAAGTGAATAGTTCCGCATACGGTACGCAAAAAAAAACGGAACGGAAGTGGAAAGAAAATATGTTTGTGTGCATGCGCCCAGCTCTGATTTTTCTGCAAGGAGCATTCTAATGAGTGGGTCTGCAAGAAAAACGTACCCCACATGGATGCCATATTTGTGCGGTCTGTTTAAAAACTCATCTACATTTACTTTTCCGGAAGATGGACAAGTTTTATATTGTTTGGCTGAGTAAGTCCTTAAAGCACATTTACACGCACTGATCAGGCGGTTATCTGGAAGGGACTGTTCCTGCCTGATAACCGCATGCTCTATCTCTACACACATCACAGGGCAATTAGTGCCCATGCTGACTTGTCATGATGGAAATGACCATCAGGTCCTCGTTGGATGACTTGTTGTGAGAATGTTACTACGTATCTGTACAAGTAATGTGAATCTCTGGTTTGGAGCACTTTTTAGGGTTGTAATACAATTTGCCATTGATAATAATTCCCTAATAGAATATTGACTTGAAGTGCTCCAGACACATGCCCGTGGATTTTCTGACCATTATGTCGTCAGCTCATCAGAAAACATGGAGATTGCTGTAAATAGCAGTGTATGGTCTGCAGTTAGGTTCCTCAGAGTAAGGAAATGCAATTTGAAAATCCCCACAGGTTTTTGCCTGATTGTTACCGCTTTAAGGAATGCATTTCCATGAATACACGTATAATAAGGAGTCATTGTTTATGCCATCCCCTGATATAATCTGCAGCGCAGCATAAGCGCATGCATTCTGCAAGCAATTTCTAAGTCAGATGGTCCCGGGTGGCATTAATGGCTTATTAGCTGCTGAAATCTGGAAGTTTTACTATTACTGGTTCTCCTTGTTACGTTCTGGAGCAGTCATTTGTAGAAAACAATTTTAGGTCATTTTTTTCTGCTTGTCTTTTCAGCAAAGGATGACAATATCTTTGTAATGGTCCACTTAGTGTCATTTTGTGTCATTAAGATGAAAACCTGTTCAGAATTTACTTTCTCTAAAGGCAAAATGGTAATAGCCAAAATGGAGTGTATTAATGACCTTCTTTTTAAGCAGTGTGTTGCCAGTCATTATGTTCCCCTTATATATATTATGGCATATTTAATAAATATGTTTCTAATAGGAAGCTGAATGAATCTGTGGAGGCCAGCGGATTACAGGACACAGCATTAATGAGGTCTTAACAAGCAAGCTGAAGCAAGACAATTATTGATCTTCATTTAAATGGATCAGAAAGACACATTTTTTTCTGCATCATGGGCCACTTAATAATGATGAAGCGTTGCTGCCTTCATCCAGATTTACATACTGAAATTGCTTTTGCGTGAATCGTTCAGTGGTCTAAATGTGAGCGGCTGCGTTTGATGTTGTCCCCGCATGCAGTGTACCTGGGTTTATGTAGATAGGAGCTTTATTTTGAAGAACTACTCGTTTTTTGGATTGCTGTTATTAGATTATTATTCTTTAATTCATCCTAATAAATACCTGTTCATTTATGGTTCTTCACGCTAATTAAATTTTATCCCCCTCCATTTGGCTTTTCAGAGATGAATGCCTTTAATTTTAAATCCAAAAAGTTTGTAGTTAGGGAAATGTGGTGAAATGTTTGAAATATTGCCGCTTATTATGTGGAGCTGAGCATACGGTGTGCAGCAATGCAGAATATACAGTAATGAGAATTATTTGGAATAAGTTCCAGTACAAGATATAATGTTTTCCAAAGGTCAAAACCGTTTACCATATATCACCTAGATACAATAGGATGGAATTGTCAAGTCCATATGGATTTGGTGGCCAGAGTATGACACTTGGATGTCTCTATGATATCTGCTATGACCCAGGCCCAAAAGAAGCTCTTCTGCGTTTGTTGTGGTCAAACGTTACTTAAAGGGAAGGTGTCATCAGAAAATGACCTATTGTTTTAAATCATGTTTTTATGTTAAATATATTTATTTAGAATTTTTGATGATTTTTTTTCTTTCATGCTTCTCTCTATATTTAAGAAAACATTTCACACTGTCCACTAGGGAACGATTTCCTGTCCTATACAGGTAAGTTTTCGGTAGCCATTATAGTTATCACAGGTAGAATTACAATGACAAGTAACACCTCTATAGAGATAACACAGGAACCACCATTCACAATAGGGGATATCACAGCTTATCAGCTCCCTCCTGACCTCTGCACAGGTTACAGAGCATCCATGGAAGTCAATGGGGTCGGCTCCTGTCCATTGTCTCTATGGCCAGTGTGGCTGCTGTCAAAAGACAGGAAGTCTTGACATATTTATTTTAGGCCTAGTGGCCAATGTGAGATCTGCAAGAATTTATCATGATCAAATTGGCTAGAGACCAACTTCCAGCACCCCGCCGACTAACTGTTTGAAGAGAAAGCAGCGCTCCTACGAGCGCTGCCTTCTCTTCACTGTTTACCTGCTCCACATCAACATTGCAGCGGCGACCAGTGTAATTACAACACCACTGTCCCCAGTCACTTCAGTGGGACGCCCCCCCCCCCCCCCTATTCACTTGAACAGAAAGGTGCTGTCCCATGGGAGTTAATGGGACGGTATAGGTGTAATTACATCTGCTCACTGCTGCAGCTGATCATCGAGGGTGCCTGAGATTGGGATATTTTTGCAAATCAGTAGGAGACAGAAAAAAAAGGTGCGTATCTATTCAGCTGGATGACCTGATTATCTGCTTACAGATTTCAAGCAAGTCTGAGGATTTTAAGATATATAAAAGGGAATTTTTTTGTAGATTAATGGAAGTTTCCTTTACAAGCATCCCTCCCTGGTAGCATAGGATAAGAGTGGGAGACGCTGAGCTTATTAATATTTAGGCTTATATTATTTTATCTTTAACTCCTTAAGGACACAGCCTTATTTCACCTTAAGGACCAGGCCATTTTTTGCAAATCTGACCAGTGTCACTTTAAGTGGTGATAACTTTAAAACGCTTTGACTTATCCAGGCCATTCTGAGATTGTGTTTTCGTCACATATTGTACTTCATGACACTGGTAAAATGAAGTAAAAAAAATAATAATTTTTATTTATAAAAAAAATACCAAAAAAATTGCAAATTTCCAAGTTTCAATTTCTCTACTTCTATAATACATAGTAATGCCTCCAAAAATAGTTATTACTTTACATTCCCCATAGGTCTACTTCATGTTTGGATCATTTGGGGAATGATATTTTATTGTTTGGGGATGTTACAAGGCTTAGAAGTTTAGAAGCAAATCTTGAAATTTTTCAGAAATTTTCAAAAACCCAATTTGTAGGGACCAGCTCAGGTTTGAAGTCACTTTGCGTGGCTTACATAATAGAAACCATGCAAAAATGACCCCATTCTAGAAACTACACCCCTCAAGGTATTCAAAACTGATTTTACAAACTATGATAACCCTTTAGGTGTTCCACAAGAATTAATGGAAAATAGAGATACAATTTCAAAATTTAACTTTTTTGGCAGATTTTCCATTTTAATATTTTTTTTTACTTTTACATAGCAAGGGTTAACAGCCAAAGAAAACTATATTTTTGGCCCTGATTCTGTAGTTTACAGAAACACCCCATATGTGGTCGTAAACTACTGTACGGGCACACGGCAGGGCGCAGAAGGAAAGGAATGCCATACGGTTTTTGGAAGGCAGATTTTGCTGGACTGTTTTTTTTTTTACACCATGTCCCATTTGAAGCCCCCCTGATGCACCCCTAGAGTAGAAACTCCATAAAAGTGACCCTATCTAAGAAACTAAACCCCTTAAGGAATTCAAAACAGATTTTCAAACGTTGTTAACCCTTTAGGTGTTCCATTTCTTTATAGAGCCGGTCAATACAGACACGGCGATACCTAATATGTATACTTTTTTTTTTTTTATTTATGTAAGTTTTACACAATGATTTCATTTTTTAAACAAAAAAATGATGTTTTAGTGGTTCCATATTCTGAGCCATAGTTTTTTTTATTTTTTGGGCGATTGTCTCGGGTAGGGGCTCATTTTTTGCGGGATGAGGTGACGGTTAGATTGGTACTATTATGGTGGGTGTACGCCTTTTTGATCACTTGCTGTTGTACTTTTTGTGATGTAAGGTGACAAAACAATGGTTTATTTAGCACAGTTTTTATTTTTTTATTTTTACGGTGTTTATCTGAGGGGTTAGGTCATGTGATATGTTTATAGAGCCAGTCGATACGAACGTGGCGATACCTAATATGTATACTTCCCCCCCCCCCCTTCCCCCCCTATTTTTTACCAATTTTTTTACCAATTTTTTTAAACTTTATTTGGGGAAAATGACGTTTTTGTTTATTTTTACTTTGGGGGAAACTTTCTTTTTTCAATTTTTTTTCCCACTTTGGGACTTGAACTTTTGGGGGTCTAATTCTTTACAATGCATTCCAATACTTCTGTATTGGAATGCATTGGCTGTATGAGTAATACTGTGTATTACTCATACAGCTTCCAGGGCCTGTTAGATCCAGGGGGTCCCCCGCACAGCCCCATGGGGACCTGATGGCACCGCCCGCCACAATAGATAAAAGCCGCAAACCGCAGGCTTCCGATCACCGCCCACTGTGCGGCGGTGATCGGAAATACACAGGGCATACAGGTACGCCCTGTGTCCTTAAGTACCAGGACATAAGGACGTACCTGTACTCCCTGTGTCCTGAAGAGGTTAAAGGGAACCTGTCACCTGGATTTTGTGTATAGAGCTGAGGACATGGGTTGCTAAATGGCTGCTAGCACATCCGCAATATCCAGTCCCCATAGCTCTGTGTGCTTTTATTGTGTGATAAAAAATATTTGATACATATGCAAATTAACCTGAGATGAGTCAGAGCTTGAAAATATGACTCTTATCTTGTCACACAAGTAAGATATGACTCTCTTTTATGTTAATTTGCATAAAATGCGGGAAGTACAAAAATGCATAGTACTTACTGAATTCGTCTGCAAATGAAATTTAAAGTGTAATTTATATGTTTAGGGTAACACAATGAACATTTAGCAACGCTCAGTGAGGGTAGCATAGTAGAGGTGACAGGTTCCCTTTAATGTTTTAGGAAAAAAAGCTGCGTAAAATCTGTTCAAAGTCTGTGAATGAACCAGTGAATCCAACGTTCCACGACCTTCACCTCCACATACATACAGGGGAAGCAGGGAAGCTTCTTGGAGTGATGTAACCTTTATATCACTGATCTCAGCATCTCCCATAATGATGATGATCCTAGGCTGCATATACTGAATATCCTGACCGGTCTGCTATAATAAAGCTTTTATTAGCACTTTATAAATTTAGTGACTGTGTATATAACACATTGCTATATATCTGCAGTGGTGCCTTGTGTTTGCTGCTATAACTACCCCTGAGATTTTTGGCATATAGACCAGATTTTGTGAAAGGTCAAAACAATTTCTTATGGAATAGGAATCTGTTTATGGCCTGCTTCTTGACAGTAATATAATGTACCTGTATCCTCACTTCTGCTCTACCCCTAGTAGTTGTGTAATGTAACGCATATGCTGTGTTATCTAATGAGGTTATTTAAAGGGGTTATCCCATGACTAATGTAAAAAATGAAAATCAGACATCATATAGTATATGACGATCTCTTTCTAACAAAGCTAGAACCAGCCCTGTACCTCACATGGGTCCAGAGATCTCCCATTCATTGCTCTGCTAGATTTATATCAAGCTGACTGCTCCAGGGGAGTGTCTTATCTGCTGCAGCACATGGGGCGTGTCCATGCTCTCCCTATCACAGCTCAGGAGGCGTGTCCATGCTCTACCTATCACAGCTCAGAAGGCAGTTGAAGAATGAAACTGAGCATGTGCGGCCATCTCAGTGAGCAGGTCAAAGAAATAAGAAAATAAACAGCAGATGGCGCTATACACATGCTTTTTTATTGAATAATTTAGTGACTACAAAACTTTTAATTATGTGCATTTTCAAAAGTGTTCGGATCCAGGTGCTGGTTTGAAAACTTTAGAACTTTTTCGGGGGACAACCCCTTTAACTGCCTTGAAATGTAAAGACTTCTGGAAATTATGCAAATTCACCATAAGGGTCCATTCACATGTCCGTATGTGCTTTGCGGATCCGCAAAACACGGACACTGGCAATGTGCGTTCCGCATTTTGCGGACCGCACATCGGCGACACTCCCATAGAAAATGCCTTTTCTTGTCCGCAATTGCGGACAAGAATTGGACATGTTTTATTTTTTTTTGCAAAACGGAAGTGCCGATCCGCAAATGCGGATGAGAACAGCATATTCCAGCCCCATTGAAAATTAATGGGTCTGCACCTGTTCCGCAAAATTGCGGAACGGATGCAGACACATTTTGCAGAGGTGTGAATGGACTCTTATTTCGAAGAACAATTTATATTGGCAGAGTCTGTGCCTCATGTGACGCTCCTTGTACTGCTATAGGTTTATTCTCTCCTGGAAGCAGTACTATGCGTCTCGTGCGTATAGACGCCTGTGAGGTGCCTTTTTATAGCTCCTATTTGTGTAGCACTATAATATGGCAGTGTGCACAAGCCCTTATCATTTAGAGACCCCTCCCAAAATATATTTGAGAATTGCTCAACTAACCACTCATTAGAATATAATTATACTCAGAAATGCGCTTGGAACGATCAGTACTTCATCCCTGAGCCTCTTATATTTTCTACTTCTGTTCAGCAATCAAGTATTTTTAGACTTCAAAGGTCAATGATTAAGTGTGTCTAATAAAATGGCCTGGTGTCCTGAAAATAGTAGCTGTGGCAGCAAGTGGGTGTTTAGGCATTTGCTTTCTTGTGAGCATGAGCAGCATGAGTTAAAGTTATCGTAGTACGCCTGCAGAGGAGTCCGAGCGAGTGCATGAAAAGAGCAGCGTGTCGCCTGTGGTGGGAATGGCGGAGTGTTCTCTTGTGGTATTGAGGGGCAAGCATAAACACCTCCAGCAACAAACACAAGACACAGTTCAAAACCATTCATTGCTTATTTAGAACCTTCCCCATTTAGGCAGCCCCAGGGGCCTCCATGCACAGCTTTACTTTGCAAAGTGTTGTGCTGGCTAAAGAAGAACAGTTTATATTTGCTAGAACTTTTTCTCTTTTCATGGCTCCAAACCATCTAAATAACAATCAACATCACAAATAGTTTTGTTAAAAAAAAAAATCCAACTGCATTTCATGTACAGCTTCTTTCTAGATTTGAGAATCTCCATAGTAGCACGCTACAAACAAAACGTAGTAAGATGCTCCATTCATACTCCCATCTATCACTACTTCTCGTTAGTCTACATTTGGTAGGCAAGTGAGAACATTTTTTAAAATACAATCAAAGTGAGTCTGTAGTGACCATATTTGTATCATAGTCCTGGGACTCCCTTTTTTCTGTTTTGAAGTGCTGTTCTCTTTCATGCATTGATTCTGGTCTTGCTCCTATTAAAATGAATGGAGCTGGGCTGTAATACCAGACGCAACCTGTGGATGATACGTGGCAATGTATCTAGAAATAAAAGACAACCTATATTTCTGATCGGTTATACCCCTTTTAGGAAGTTATGACTGGAACTCATGACACTAGTGTGAACAGAGCCTTAGCTACTAGGTCTCTTTACTGCATGCAGTCTACATATAGCTGATGTAGAATTCCAATTAGGGAGTCAAATAAAAAAGAAAGCTTATGCTATATACAAATGACTAACCATGTGTCTCTACGAGAGCTGTTTAAGTGTCAAAAAGTTTCATGTAATAGCCATTCCATGGTTGGAAGCCATTTGTTTTCAGTTGTTGTGGTCTTCATAAATGATTGTTAAAGTTGAAGTCTTAGGGGATGACCACAGGACGCGATCATGTCACAGTTGTGACGCAGCCATGCTGGGATCAAGTACAGCATGACCCAAAGGGCGTCAAGGGGCTCTAATTTAAATTAATGAAGATCACACTGTTCAGTAGGTCTGTGTTGTTAATGGCCATGCGGTATTGAAGGTCCCACACAGTTATTAACAATACAGAACCAATCACCTGAAATGCAGTGCAGTCTGCAGGCAGCATGCTATAGAGCAGAAGGAGCTCAACAGACTGATTTATAGTTTTGTGGGGAAAAAGATTCAGTAAAACTTGTAATTTTTTATTTGTAAATCTCTGCTCTTTCTGACCTCAAGACTGCCCATTTGTCTGTTATCAGTGACTGACAGCATTGTCTGTGTATGTGTGTATACAGAGAGCTTAGAAAGTGCAGAGACTAAAATGCATACATTTGAAGTTTTGCTTAATCTTTTGCTATAAAACTATATATCAATCTTTTCAGCTCCTCCCGCTCTATAATATGCTGCCTGCAGATTGCTCTGCATTTTGTGGCAGCAGGTTCTCTATTACTCCTTAATGCAAAATTATATATCCATGGAGATGTATGGAGTGGGCTCATGAGCTGAGCTCCCTCCATGATAGCAGGTGCCGTCTGTGTAATATAGCTGACATCCGCCAGTAATGATGGGATGGGATGAGATAACTTTAATCTCTGTCATTTACCCCTCAGATGCAGCAATCAATAGTGAGAGTGGCATCTGAGGTTAGACAGAGGTAGGGAGCCCTCTATCTTCCTATCTGAGCCCCCACAGTGAGATCACAGGGTTCTGATCTGTTCCTGTTGCAGCCTGGTGCCTTGTAAAGGCATATATATATATATATATGTGTATACATTGAGTACAGAGCCTAGCCTGTTCATAGAGTTGCAGTATATATGTATACAGTGAGTACAGAGTGTATCCTGTCCATAGAGTTGCAGTATATATGTATACAGTGAGTACAGAGTGTATCCTGTCCATAGAGTTGCAGTATACAGGTCCTTCTAAAAAAATTTGCATACTGTGATAAAGTTCATTATTTTCTGTAATGTACTGATAAACATTAGACTTTCATATATTTTAGATTCATTACACACAACTGAAGTAGTTCAAGCCTTTTATTGTTTTAATATTGATAATTTTGGCATACAGCTCATGAAAACCCAAATTTCCTATCTCAAAAAATTAGCATATTTCATCCGACCAATAAAAGAAAAGTGTTTTTAATACAAAAAAAGTCAACCTTCAAATAATTATGTTCAGTTCTGCACTCAATACTTGGTTGGGAATCCTTTTGCAGAAATGACTGCTTCAATGCGGCGTGGCATGGAGGCAATCAATGGAGGCCCAGGATGCTTCGATAGCGGCCTTAAGCTCATCCAGAGTGTTGGGTCTTGCGTCTCTCAACTTTCTCTTCCCAATATCCCACAGATTCTCTATGGGGTTCAGGTCAGGAGAGTTGGCAGGCCAATTGAGCACAGTAATACCATGGTCAGTAAACCATTTACCAGTGGTTTTGGCGCTGTGAGCAGGTGCCAGGTCCTGCTGAAAAATTAAATCTTCATCTCCATAAAGCTTTTCAGCAGATGAAAGCATGAAGTGCTCCAAAATCTCCTGATAGCCAGCTGCATTGACCCTGCCCTTGATAAAACACAGTGGACCAACACCAGCAGCTGACATGGCACCCCAGACCATCACTGACTGTGGGTACTTGACACTGGACTTCAGGCATTTTAGCATTTCCCTCTTCCCAGTCTTCCTCCAGACTCTGGCACTTTGATTTCCGAATGACATGCAAAATTTGCTTTCATCCGAAAAAAGTACTTTGGACCACTGAGCAACAGTCCAGTGCTGCTTCTCTGTAGCCCAGGTCAGGCGCTTCTGCCGCTGTTTCTGGTTCAAAAGTGGCTTGACCTGGGGAATGCGGCACCTGTAGCCCATTTCCTGCACACGCCTGTACACGGTGGCTCTGGATGTTTCTACTCCAGACTCAGTCCACTGCTTCCGCAGGTCCCCCAAGGTCTGGAATCAGTCCTTCTCCACAATCTTCCTCAGGGTCCGGTCACCTCTTCTCGTTGTGCAGCGTTTTCTGCCACACTTTTTCCTTCCCACAGACTTCCCACTGAGGTGCCTTGATACAGCACTCTGGGAACAGCCTATTCGTTCAGAAATTTCTTTCTGTGTCTTACCCTCTTGCTTGAGGGTGTCAATGATGGCCTTCTGGACAGCAGTCAGGTCGGCAGTCTTACCCATGATTGCGGTTTTGAGTAATGAACCAGGCTGGGAGTTTTTAAAAGCCTCAGGAATCTTTTGCAGGTGTTTAGAGTTAATTAGTTTATTCAGATGATTAGGCTAATAGCTCGTTTAGAGAACCTTTTATGATATGCAAATTTTTTTTTATAGGAATTTGGGGTTTTCATGAGCTCTATGCCAAAATTATCCATATTAAAACAATAAAAGGCTTGAACTACTTCAGTTGGTGTGTAATGAAACTAAAATATATGAAAGTCTAATGTTTATCAGTACATTGCAGAAAATAATGAACTTTATCACAATATGCTAATTTTTTTAGAAGGACCTGTATATGCATACAGTGAGTACAGAGTGTAGCCTGTACATGCAGTTGCACTATATATGTATACAGTGAGTACAGAGTGTAGCCTGTACATGGAGTTGCAGTATATAGCCGAAGTTGATTCGCATAAGACTTCGTTCTAATACTGTCAGGAGCAGGAGCTCCATACAGTATTAGAATGTATTGGCTCCGATGAGCCAAAGTTATTGCATTGCGAAGTCTCGCAAATAATTTGTACTGTAAAAAAACATTTCCCGAACCAGAGTTGGGGAAATGTTTTTTACAGTACAAATTAATTTATGAAGTTATTGCGTGTAGTCTCGCGAGACTTCGAGAAGCATTAACTTCAGCTCATCGGAGGCAATACATTCTAATACTGTACGGAGCTCCTGCTCGGTGCAGTATTAGAACAGAGTTTTATGAGAATCGACTTCGGATGTTTCATCTGAAGTTGATTCGCTCCTCCCTAGTTATGAACGGATCCAGTTGTATTATCTTTAAAATAGCAATGAGAGAGCCGGCATGAAGACCATTGAAAGTCAATGGGGGACAGATCAGTTTTCTGTTGTGTCTGAGAAAACTGATCCGGCACCATTGACTTGCATTGTGTGTCATGCTGGATCCTTTTTTGCCGCATCCCATGACGGAAACAAAACCACTGCTTGCAGCGTTTTTCTGTCCAAAATGGAAACACAACCAAATGGAATAGAATGCATTTTGGAGCGTTCCGTTCACTTCCGTTTTGTCCCCATTGACAATGAATGGGGGCAAAACAGAAACGTTTTTTTCCTCCGGTATTGAGATCCTCTGCCAGATCTCAATACCGGAAAAGTGAAATGCAAGTGTGAAAGTAGCCTTAAATGGAACGGATCCTTTTAATTCAGACTTTGAGTTCCTCTGCCGGATGTCTTACACCATTACAGTGCACACTACGCTATTAAAAAATCAAAGATTCGTCTTAAGGGCTTTTTCATAACTGAGCCCTATGACCTGTGATGGTCCGGATGTGCTGTATTTATATTAACCTTCTTAAGAAAACTTGAGATGTGTTCACAGCTTCCTCCCACTCAGTAATACCTCATATATTCTTCTTATGCCCTTGATCCTCTTGCACATGCAGATATATTATTAAAGCACATAAAGGGGTCTGTTACAAAGATACTGTGGATTCAAAAGCATGACGCTTCACTCACATTAAAGTCTTATGTTGTTATCGGAAGGATCCTTGACTTTTTAGGATGACAACAATAAAATAAGTGTTGCCATGGGAAACAGTTAAAAAAAATTCTCAGCTATTGTTCTTAGCAACTCTGTGCATTAGCCTTCCATTGAATGCCTATCGTTCCACAGTTAAGGCTGTGAACGCCCCCACATCTGTGTGCAGCCTAATGGAACTGGTATGGAAGAATACTGTACAGACGCAAGCCGTCACTGTCATTTATCCTTCTTACCTGAGCTGTCACAAACTACTAATTGAAGATGCAGTGTGCAAAGAGCAGAGAACAAGCTGCTTCATCTATATCAGTCTATAGAGCTGTAGTTTAACCAGGGCGTCGAAAACTTACGATAGTGGGCTTTAGCGCCAGCATAAAAGCTGAATTTCTGGCCTTTTTTCAGGCCGGAGAACAGCTGAGGTCTTCAGATGATGAATCCTGCTGGTACATTTGAAGACGCCATATAACACATTACAGTGCATTCACACAACGGTATTTATGTGTCCGCATTCCATTCCGCAATTCGCGGAATGGGTGTGTACCCATTCATTTCAATGGGGCCGCAAAAAAAATGCGGACAGCACACCATGTGCTGTCAGCATCCGTACTTCTGTTTCACGGATACGGTTTTCTATCATAGGGCTGGCCGTGTGTGTTCCGCAAAATGCGGAAAGCACTCAGCTGGCGTCCATGTTTTGCCAATTCGCAATTTTATGGACTACAAAAACAGGTCGTGTGAATGCACTTTAAATGTGTATCTTCAGTTAAAGGGAATCCAGCTGACATGTAAGATGTGCACTTCTCAGTAGATTCTAATGCTCTTTGTCCCGTTTTTATACGTGGCCCAAAACCTGAGAAATTAGCGTCTGGCAGCAATGTAAACTATAAAATACTTCAATGAGATATTTGAATAAGAACAATGATTAAAATTACAGAACACTTTCCGATACCTCCCAGTTATTGGTGTTAATCTGGAACCTGGTGCTAATTTCCTTAATTATCTGACAAACCCTATTTAACTGGCAGCCTAAGGGCTCATGCACATGCCTGTATGTATTATGTGGTCTGCAAAAACGGATCCGCAAAAAGTACGTATGACGTCCGTGTGCCTTCTGTATTTTGCAGAACGGAACAGCTGGTTCTTAATAGAACAATAATAGGACATGTTCTATTTTTTTGCAAAGTGGACATATGGAAATGGATTGTACACGAGTAACTTCTTTTTTTTTTTTTGGGCAGACCCATTGAAATTAATGGTTCCGCATACGGTCTGCAAAAAACACGGAAATAAAATATGTTTGTGTGCATGAGCCCTAACTTTTCGGTTATTACTGACTTGCAAGGTAGTAAGTAATTCTAAAGTGACTGAAACCCTCCGGCAGTAGGTTGTCCAGATGAAGGCCAAAGGTATGAGAACCTATCAGCCTTAGCAAGAGAAGTTGCTCGTTCCAAATCTGTGATTTCTAGAATATTGTATCTTTACAACGTCACAAACTCATTCAAGTCCTCTAACAAGGCTGGTTGTCCTCCAGAGACAAATGCAAGAGAGGACAGGACAATGTGGAGAATCTCAATGGGCAATCACTGCAGCTAGAATTGCTCCCCAGCACTGAACAGGGTAAGGATCTGTCTAGTCATACAGTATCTTGACGTTTAAGAGCATTTGTACTGAAAGCCCACTCTGCAGTGACCAAACCTCTCATTAGCAGAAAGAATAAAAAGGTTAGACCAGTGATGGCTAACCACCAGCACTCCAGCTGTGGTGAAACTACGACTCCCATCATGCTACATTAATTTTGTATGAAGTTCTGAGAACAGCCAAGCAAGTGTACATCTTGGGTGTTGTAGTTTTACCACCACTGGAGTGCCGGAGGTTAGCCATCACAAGGTTAGATTAACCTTTGTTGAGGACATGTTTAATGGACAGAGGAGAAGTGCTCCAAAGTTCACTTTATTGATGCAAGCAAGTTTCAAGTGTGAAAAGAAGTCGGTGAAAGGTGGAGGAGGAAGTATTATGCTTTGAGGAATGTTTTCGGCAGCCCTAGTTGGGCCTGTTATATAGCTACATGGCGGAGTGAATGCAAATGTTTATCCGAACCTTGGTTCCCTACTTGCGTTCATCACTCAATCAGCCTGCAATTTTCATGCAGGACAATGCCCCCTGTCACACAGCAAAACGAGTAAAGCAGTTCCTTGAAACTGAAAACATTAAAATAACGAAATGGCCAGCCCAGAGTCCTGATCTAAACCCAATAGAAAACCTCTGGAAAATCCTTGGTGACAAAGTTATGGCAAAGAAACCCACTACAGTCACCAAACTGTGAAAGAGACTGGAAGAAGAGTGGGCCAGAATCACACCACAACGGTGTGAGAGACGTGTGATGTCCTGTGTTCACAGATGTGCTGAAGTCATTCACAGCAAATGTGTGCTGCAGTCATTGATGTTCTCTCATTTTATTTTGATCATTGTGTTTTCTGCAAAATAAAGTTATTTTTTTGTTGAAGTACCTTCAAAAAGTATGACTTTCTGACCACTTTTTTTTGTGAGGTGAAGCGGCATAAAATGTAAAACACTGTTAGGGTCCATTCACATGTAACATAGTAGTAACATAGTACATAAGGCCGAAAAAAGACATTTGTCCATCCAGTTCGACCTGTCATCCTGCAAGTTGATCCAGAGGAAGGCAAAAAACCCCTGTGAGGTAGAAGCCAATTTTCCTCACTTTAGGGGAATAAAAATTCCTTCCTGACTCCAATCAGGCAATCAGAATAAATCCCTGGATCAACGACCCCCCTCTAGTAGCTATAGCCTGTAATATTATTACGCTCCAGAAATACATCCAGGCCCCTCTTGAATTCCTTTATTGTACTCACCATCACCACCTCCTCAGGCAGAGAGCTCCATAGTCTCACTGCTCTTACCGTAAAGAATCCTCTTCTATGTTTGTGTACAAACCTTCTTTCCTCCAGACGCAGAGGATGTCCCCTCGTCACAGTCACAGTCCTGGGGATAAATAGATGACGGGATAGATCTCTGTACTGACCCCTGATATATTTATACATATTAATTAGATCTCCTCTCAGTCGTCTTTTTTCTAAAGTGAATAACCCCAATTTTGATAATCTTTCAGGGTACGGTAGTTGCCCCATTCCAGTTATTACTTTAGTTGCCCTCCTCTGGACCCTCTCCATCTCTGCTATGTCTGCTTTGTTCACTGGAGCCCAGAACTGTACACAGTACTCCATGTGTGGTCTGACTAATGATTTGTAAAGTGGTAGGACTATGTTCTTATCACGGGCATCTATGCCCCTTTTGATGCAACCCATTATCTTATTTGCCTTGGCAGCAGCTGCCTGACACTGGTTTTTGCAGCTTAGTTTGCTGTTTATTAAAATTCCTAGATCTTTTTCCATGCCAGTGTTACCGAGTGTTTTACCATTTAATAAGTACGGGTGACTTGCATTATTCTTTCCTATGTGCATAACTTTACATTTGTCAGTGTTAAACCTTATCTGCCACTTATCTGCCCAAGCCTCCAATCTATCCAGATCGCTCTGTAGCAGTATACTGTCGTCTTCAGTGTTAATTACTTTACACAGTTTAGTGTCATCTGCAAAAATTGATATTTTACTATGCAAGCCTTCTACAAGATCATTAATAAATATATTGAAGAGAATAGGGCCCAATACTGACCCCTGAGGTACCCCACTAGTGACAGTGACCCAATCTAAGTATTTACCATTAATAACCACCCTCTGTTTTCTATCACTGAGCCAGTTACTTACCCACTTACAGATGTTTTCTCCCAGTCCGAGCATTCTCATTTTATATACTAACCTTTTATGTGGTACAGTGTCAAATGCTTTGGAGAAGTCCAGATACACGACATCCATTGATTCGCCGCTGTCAAGTCTAGAACTTACCTCCTCATAGAAACTGATTAAATTTGTTTGACATGATCGATCCCTCATGAAGCCATGCTGATATGGCGTTATTTGCTTATTTCCGTTAAGATGCTCTAACATAGCATCTCTCAGAAAACCTTCAAACAGTTTACCCACAACAGATGTTAAACTTACCGGCCTATAGTTTCCAGGCTCTGTTTTTGGACCCTTTTTGAATATTGGCACCACATTTGCCATGCGCCAATCCTGTGGGACATTCCCTGTCAATATAGAATCTGCAAATATCAGAAATAAGGGTCTGGCTATGACATTACTTAATTCCCTTAGGATACGGGGGTGTACGCCATCCGGTCCTGGCGATTTGTCTATTTTAATCTTTTTAAGTTGCTGATGTACTTCTTCCTGGGTCAGACAGGACACTTTTAATGGGGAATTTATTTCAGCATTCAGCATGTCATCTGACAGTTTATTTTCCTCAGTGAATACATTGGAGAAAAAAATATTTAACAGCTTTGCTTTCTCCTCGTCGCTCTCTGCGACTCCCCCCTCATTACTCTTTAACGGGCCGACACCTTCAGATTTATACTTTTTAACATTTATATAATTGAAGAACATTTTAGGGTTAGTTTTACTCTCTTTGGCAATTAATCTCTCAGTCTCTAGTTTGGCCGCTTTTATTTGTTTTTTTACATGTTCTATTTTTTTCCTTATAGTTTTTCAGTGCTTCCGTGCTACCTTCCCATTTATTGCTTTCTTTACAGTTCTATTTATCCACATTGGTTTCTTTTTGTTCCTTAACCTTTTATTCCCATACGGTATGTACCTCTCACAATGAGATTTTAGGATGCTTTTAAAGATATACTATTTTGTGGCTGTATTTTTATTTTTGAGGACTTTGTCTCAGTTAGTTAGGCCTATGGCCTCTCTTAGTTGGCTAAATTTAGCTTTTTTGAAGTTTGGTATTTTTATTCCTCCCTGTACAAACGCTCTCTTGAATGATAATTTGAAGGTTATTACTTTGTGGTCACTATTTCCCAGGTGTCCCCTGACCTGCACGTCTGTTGTTCTGTCAGGCCTATTGGTTAATACTAAGTCCAGTATGGCCGTCCCTCTAGTCGGGTCCTGAACCAGTTGGGAGAGGTAATTGTCTTTGGTTATTGCCAAGAACCTGTTTCCTTTATGAGATGTACAGCTTTCAGTTTCCCAGTCTATATCTGGGTAGTTGAAGTCCCCCATAATAACCACCTCATTATGATTTGCCGCCTCGTCTATCTCGTTTAGTAGTAGATTTTCTGTGGACTCTAGTATGTTAGGTGGTTTATAGTAAACTCCTATTAGTAATTTATTATTGTTTTTAGCGCCATGTATCTCTACCCACAGTGACTCCACATGTTCATGTCCCTCACTTATATCTTCACGGAGTGTGGGCTTTAGACCGGACTGTACATAAAGGCAAGACCCCTCCCCCTCTCCGGTTTTGACGATCTTTTCTAAACAGACTGTAACCCTGTACATTAACTGCCCAGTCATAGCTATCATCCAGCCATGTCTCAGTTATTCCCACTATGTCATGTCCGTAGTTTGTTTTGCGGATCCACGGACACCGGCAATGTGCGTTCCACATTTTGCGGACCACATATCGCCGGCAGTAATAGAATATGCCTATTTTTGTCCGGAAGTGCAGGTCAGCATTTCCAGAGCCGGGCCGCACATCGTGCGGCCCCATAGAAATGAATGGGTCCGCAAATCCGTTCCACAAAATGTGGAACAAAATTGCGAACGTGTGAATGGAGCCTTATAGTAACATGGTATAGCCGCAACAAAAATTCCTAAACTGTTGAGCAATGAAGATTACATTGGGAAGAAGTCAAGTGTTCATAAATTTTTCTCTAATTTTGATCTCCAGTGTATATATACAGTATACATGTACAGCATATATATACGGTTTATCATATTTTTCAGACTATAAGACACACTTTCCCCCCAAAAAATGAGTGAAAAATGGCAGCACTTACAGTCTGAGTGCTAATGACCTCTTCCATTATGGAAGCGGTCATTAGTATGCAGAAAATGTGGGGAGCAGTGAGGGAAGTGCTGTGCTGGCTGTACACACCCTCCCTGGTCTGCTTACAGTGTCGGGACGTGGTGCACATAGGCACGCACTATGACCTTACGCTGTGCGACATCAGGTCATAGTGCAGTGTGGGCTGGAAGGAGAGAAGGGAAAGGGGAGTCTGGGATCTGGAGAGTGGCAGCTACGCTCGGAGCAAGCGAAGTGAACTTATTTAATTTTAATGACTCGTGGAGGTTGGGTTGTCTGATCTGAGGCTGATGGAGGTTGGGGATCTGATCTGAGGTGTGATGATTTTTTTTTTCTATTTTCCTCCTCTTAATCCTATGCGCGTCTCATTGTCCGGTTTGCTTTATAGTATAAAAATTCGGTATATAAATAAATCACCCGTTTTCCCCATATTAAAAATAAACAGTAAAAAAAAATAAAGATCATAGGTATCGCCATGTCCCAAAACTCCCATACTATTGAAATATAAACATATTCATCCTGTACGGCAAACTCCACAATGGGAAAAAAAAATCTAAATGACCGGTTTGCCGATTTTTCATCACTTCAACCCCCCATATCACTCTAATCATACTGGCCTGGAAAATGAAGGTAACGAATCACTTTTACCATATAGGGAACGCCGTAAACATGAAACCCATAAAACTTTGGCGGAATTGCATTTTAATTTTCAAATTCAACCCATTTGGAATTTGTTTTCAGCTTCCCATTACATTGTTTGCAATATAAAATGATGCCATTAGAAAGTACAATTTGTGAACGAAAAAATAAAAAATGTTTGGCTCTGGGAAGGCAAAGACTAAGAAAATGCAAAACGCAAAAACGGAAAAGGTCTTGAAGGGGTAATAGGAAAAAGGTTTGTACAGTTAAATGACATAAAGAGCATTTCATAAACATTTCATAAAAACATCCAAGAATAAAAATTTTAATTTTGCAAAATACTGTGTGCAGTAGTTATAGACTAGTAATGTATTTTGTGAGAAAATTATAGCATTCTGAATAGGAGCCCTAGCTAGGACCAGAATTCATCTGTCAATGAAGTGTAATAATTGTAAAATGAAAAATGATGCATATTTTTCATATACTCTGTTTTAATTCTTCAGGTCCTCTCTGCTTCCTGTCAATGAAAGGAAACATTCTTATTTCGTTCACAGCTGCCAGTGCTCTACATTTGTATTCAGTGTAGAAACTCTTAGCAGCTTTGACCTCATATTTATAAATTTTTACATGACCTAATACATTGTAACAATCGTTAAAGACAGTCGAGAGATTTGTGTTGTTGTGTATTTATCAAACAAAGGATTACCTCTACTGAAAACCATTGTGGAATCTTTCAGAAGCACCAGATTTGTAAGGTTTATCTGCATCTGGATGTAAGGCTAGTTTCACACTAGCATTCCGAGATCTGGCAAGATGTTCCGTTAGGGAATAGCCTGCTGGAGCTCTGTGGATGCCGTGTTGCCGGATGCTCCATGAATGCTTACCAGCCACTTCAGAGCTGAACCCGGACATACCCCCATTTTCACTCCTCTGGCCCCCTGATATGGCATAGGGCAAGGGCTATTTCTATATGTTTTTAACAGTTCTAGGAGGAGTCATCTCCCTAGCAGTGTTGCCGTGATATAATCGCCTATGATAGGTGGGCTTTAGTGCTCCCCTATCTGTTTTATGGGCTAGGGCAGCGCTAATGCCCGCCCATTAGAAGTCTCCGCCTAGCTTTCCCCATGGAGAGCCCAGTACGATTCAGTGCAGAGCAAAGGAGGGCATCGGAGCATGAAATGCTTTGATGCTCATATCAGGGGGGCTGTCTGGATGAAAATGGGGGTTTATCCTCCTTTAACTATAATGGGGGCCAGCGGCGATCTGGCCGCAACACGTCAAATATGGCGAAAATCGTCCAGATTAAACCTGATGCACAATACAGCCTGCCGGATCTCTGAACACTAGTCGGAAAATAGCTAAACAAAAAAAATTTGCTGACAGAACTAGAGAGTATAACAAAGTACTGTACATTATGGAGTTTCATAACTGTTTATTATTCGGTAATTAAAATTTATCTTTTTAATTGGAATGAGCCCTACCTGCTAATCAGAATGAGACTGGTGTCAAAAGGCGCATATTATATCCTAATGTACTCATGAAAAAATGAAAAAGGTCACGGCACTCTCAAAGCTTCCAGGTTTAGTGTTTTTTATTACACCAAGATGTACAGCAGCAACGTTTCGACAACTAAGTCTTTATCAAGCTACATAAAAAGAATAAATGTTTTTATGTAGCTTGATAAAGACTTAGTTGTCGAAACGTTGCTGCTGTACATCTTGGTGTAATAAAGAACACTAAACCTGGAAGCTTTGAGAGTGCTGTGACCTTTTTAATTTTTTCATGGCTTTTTGGGGGGTCTCTAAGGCCGGGAACTGACGCCACGAGCACCGCCGCAAGCCTTTGAATGGTTTCAAGTAAGTGGTGCTGTCCTACCATACATTTTACTCTACCATCCTAATTTACTCATCCATTTCGACTGACAAGGATCATATAGTTGGCATCCAGACTTTCTACATATGGTCATGGACATTTTTTAAGAGATTTTTTCAGAATAGTGATTGCCCAAAGTCTAATATTTCTACACCGCCTACGTTAAGGGGTTGTCCTGTGAAGACAATCCCTGTCCATATGACCACAAAAAGCTGGTTGCTTGGAGCATGACCTGGGGCAACCAGCTAATATCCGCATTTTGAAAGGCTCTTTCTCTGATGAAACAACCCCGGGCAACCATGCATCATACTCCTTGTCTTGCAACCACGTTGTTGTACGCCATGGAATCCATTAAAATGATGTAGTATATGATCCTATTCATTTTTTTAAGCAGCCCTCTACTCAGGCTACTGCAGCCCACATTTATTTACAATACCTCATCTTAACAACACATCTGGAGATACTAAACTTCTCAAAAAATGTAGTAGCATCATCTAATCCTGAGAAGAAAATATCACAACGTGAAGTATTTATGTCCCACCAAACAGAACTTTCTTTAAAGGGTAACTGTCATGTTTTCATAAAAAAAATAATCTATTTTAGCATATGTTACTGCTGCAGCAGCATTATGCATAAAGCAAGCTTTAGTGTCTTTACATACCACTGTTTTCCTTGAGTTTTTCCCTTAGCTACGGCTGTTTAAACATTTACAATATGAGGACCTTCTCAAGATGACTCCTCTGCCAGTTCTCTGAGGCCAAAACTGCTTTCCCTCAGGTCCATAAAAACATCAGCTCCCTGCCAGCCAATCAGATTGGATTACTGAGAGATACGCCTCCTCACACTCTGAAGCCTAATGCAGGCATGCAGTGTGAAAGACTGCCCCTCTGTCTTCTGTTTATACTAAAAGGAAGACAGACAAGCCCTAGCAACGGTCTTTTAAGGGAGCAGTGGAAAGAGAGAGAGGACATTAATGAAAGCTGTTATTATAAGGTAATTACAGATCTATTGACAGACTAACTCAGGTATACATGTCTAGCTCTAATAAACTAGCAAATAAATAAAAAATATGACAGTTACACTTAAAATCCACTGAACGTTCCTACATGTGTTCTGTGCTGTGCCATTCTGATATATCCAGGGTTCAGAACAGAGGCCCCAGAACTTCATTGGTTTAAACATGTGGCCTTATTTTATTTTTAATGGTGGCAGACTAATAAAAAAAGAGATCTTACAAAGCCAATACATGTCCTCCTAGCATGACGTGTGCTGGCTGGTGGGACCACTTGGCAAGTCCTAGATAAGGAAATGTTTGTGCTTGAACGTGGAGCTGAAAAGATGCTGATAAAGGAACAAGAGCGATGCTGGCAGATCTGCATTGTTGGCAGTTAGGCCAGAAATCGAATAAGTGGCTAAAAGTTAATTAGGATTATCCTTATCCCCGGCAATAGTTTTAAAATTAATTTGCTGAGACTTTGCTTCTGTAAGTATATGCAGACCTCTTCAGAAATGTGTTGGAAGAAGATCATCCAGATGCCGATGCTTTTAAAAAAAAAAGCTTCAACAAAAGAAAATCTTGCTAATATCCTTTAAACCAAATGTTTGAGGTTATTGGTTATTGCTCAGATTTTTTTTTCTTTGGAATATTTCGAAAGACACAGTTTATGCCCAGAAAGTGATGATATCTACATGGCTACTACTCACTTCGTATAGCTAGTTATACAAGTGGGAATGATTTGACTATAAAGTTTTGGGGAATTAAAATCCCTTCAGATAATCAAAATTGAATGACAGAATGTACGTGGCTATATGTAGTAGTGCCCTGCATAGGAACGCATGATTTCATCAATACAACCAGGATTAGATTGTTTTAGCAAATTATCAGAGGATCATCAGATGGTCCCTGCTCAGAAGCAATAGTGGGCCCTAAAATTCAAAAATCCATCCCACTTGGAGCTAGTTACGTGTTGATTCACAAATAGCCTTTTGTAAGTTATTAATGATATATTCTGTGCGGGGCAGTAATAACATGCATTGCAATACAATGAGATCTACCCCAGTGGAGCCAGGAACCCCAGTCCAACAGTTGGTTACAAAGAACTGTTGGATACAGGTAACAAAAGAAAATGTTACATCTAATCACTGTAATCATCATCGAAACAAGCGCTAATGAACTAGTCTTCATAGGACTGGATTTCATTCAAATTGATTCTTTATTAATTTTGCATAGGCAAAAATTATTTTCGAGGAACTTACCTTCCCACTGATCCCCCGACATTATTCATTCACCCAAAACAGTAGCACCGCTTCTCGGACTACCTAAAGTATCTCTGATTACCAATACACTGTGTGCATCAGGTAGTTTGAAAAGTTGCACATCCATCTTGGCTCGCAGAAGGAGGGCCCAGGAATTGGTGGACCGGTAGAAATTTTTATGTGCAGTGATGCCATATCTGTCTACACACTTGACCACTGCAGGTAGTTACTGAACTCAGAAGTGTATGAAACTAAGACCACTGAAGCCAGTGTTTGACTGCTGCAACCATGTGAATAGAATCTCACATTATTGCTGCAGCTAAGTAAAGACAGTCCAGCAGAGAGCACTGGAGCAGCAAAGTATCTGACAGGTGAGTATTGGTTCTTTGGTTATTTTAGCATGTTGTCTGTCATTGCCCAAATTTTTTAAGATCTTATTATTGGACAACCCCTTTGAGTATGTGTCATATTAAAGGCTAACTCCCCGTTGACCTGTTTTCCCTCCGCTTTTTTGGAACAAGGGTTCCTCCAGTACATCAAAAAGAAATAGATCCTCCGTCTATGTTGAACAATTTTATGTCAAAAATTAATAATAAAATAAAACTGTCTGTGGTTAGTAGTAGCCGAAATGTGAAATATAATACAGTTCTCTGTTCTGTATCTTGTCCCTGAGCTGGTAGAAAGATCTCCTTCTTGGCTTCTGTGATGCGGCAGAGATCCATGGGAATGCAGAAGTAAAACCAAATAAACATAAATCCTAATAGATTCTTTATAGTATTTCTTTTAAAAATCATACGTAGAGCTATTAGATTTTTTTTATGGCAGCTTCAGATATGTCTTACCATCACCGTTCGTTCTCCAAGACACGTAGCCTATTTTATTGTATGTGCTATTAGGGATAGTCTTCCTTGAGAAGAGAGCCGAAGCAGTAAAAGCTCTATTCTTGCTACATAAACTCCCCACAGGGAGCAATACTGCCAATGCTCCCTCATTCACTTAGACTTTTTATAGCAGGAAGGAAAAGCTTGGTGGTGCTAGAAGCACATGGCCTGTTCATTCATTACTTACTAATAAAAATCAGCACATCAGCTCAGAAGAAATCTTAGATGTACTAACCCATTGTTTTATATTAAAACAGCTCTAGTTTGGTAAATATCAGTTACAATATTTGATTTATTCTGTATTCTGATTTATGGACTGGCTATTATGAGTATACAAAGTGGTAAAATCATGAATTTACAATTCCCTCTAATATTAGAGTTAGCAGTCTGTGTATACATGGCATGTGTCCATGTACTTCTTTCCAAATCAAGTCGAGAGAAGAGCCTGAGGTCTCTGTGATATCTGCATACCTGATTCCTGCTGACCTGAATTGCTGATAGAGTGGACTGGGCTGAAACGCAACAAAAAATACATTTTCCGTATAGCTGCCTTGTGGTATACTGTACGTCAGTATGCTTTCTATAGGAATACATATGGTGCTATAAGTTCAGTTCATTAGCGCTACTGTGGGTCCATTCCTTACATGCAAAATATAGTCTTATTAAAGAGTGGTACCATATACCTATCTAAATTAGGTTTTTAGCTGTGTTTTATATATTACTGATATACTGTATTTTTCGCCCTATAAGAAACATCTATGTTTTAGAGGCGGAAAATAAGAAAAATATATTTTTCATTTTACTTCAGCTCAGTCCCCCAATGTTAATCAGACCTCAGCTCAGAGCCCCAGTCAGACTCCTAATGTTATCAGATCTCGGAACAGACACCCAATGTTAATAATTCCCCCAATCAGACCTCAGATGAGACTGCCTTATTAATATGTCCCTCTATCAGACCTCCATATTAATAAGTCCCCCATTCAGACCTCAGATCAGACATCTACAGTACAGACCAAAAGTTTGGACACACCTTCTCATTCAAAGAGTTTTCTTTATTTTCATGACTATGAAAATTGTAGATTCACACTGACGGCATCAAAACTATGAATTAGCACATGTGGAATTATATACATAACAAAAAAGTGTGCGACAACTGAAAATATGTCATATTCTAGGTTCTTCAAAGTAGCCACCTTTTGCTTTGATTACTGCTTTGCACACTCTTGGCATTCTCTTGATGAGCTTCAAGAGGTAGTCACCTGAAATGGTTTTCACTTCACAGGTGTGCCCTGTCAGGTTTAATAAGTGGAGTTTCTTGCCTTATAAATGGGGTTGGGACCATCAGTTGCGCTGTGGAGAAGTCAGTGGGATACACAGCTGATAGTCCTACTGAATAGACTGTTAGAATTTGTATTATGGCAAGAAAAAAGCAGCTAAAGAAAAACGAGTGTCCATCATTACTTTAAGAAATGAAGGTCAGTCAGTCCGAAAAATTGGGAAAACTTTGAAAGTGTCCCCAAGTGCTGTCACAAAAACCTTCAAGCGCTACAAAGAAACTGGCTCACATATGGACCGCCCCAGGAAAGTAAAAGCAAGAGTCATCTCTGGTGGGGAGGATAAGTTCATCCGAGTCAAGAAATCGGAGGTTAACAGCAACTCAGATTAGAGACCAGGTCAATGCCACACAGAGTTCTAGCAGCAGACACATCTCTAGAACAACTGTTAAGAGGAGACACTGTGAATCAGGCCTTCATGGTAGAATATCTGCTAGGAAACCACTGCTAAGGACAGGCAACACGCGGAAGAGACTTGTTTAAGCTAAAGAACACAAGGAATGGACATTAGACCAGTGGAAATCTGTGCTTTGGTCTGATGAGTCCAAATTTGAGATCTTTGGTTCCAACCACCGTGTCTTTGTGCAATGCAGAAAATGTGAATGGATGGACTCTACATGCCTGGTTCCCACCGTGAAGCATAGAGGAGGAGGTGTGATGGTGTGGGGGTGCTTTGCTGGTGACACTGTTGGGGATTTATTCAAAATTGAAGGCATACTAAACCAGCATGGCTACCACAGCATCTTGCAGCGGCATGCTATTCCATCCGGTTTGCGTTTAGTTGGACCATCATTTATTTTTCAACAGGACAATGACCCCAAACACACCTCCAGGCTGTGTAAGGGCTATTTGACCATGATGGAGAGTGATGGGGTGCTGCGCCAGATGACCTGGCCTCCACAGTCACCGGACCTGAACCCAATCGAGATGGTTTGGGGTGAGATGGACCGCAGAGTGAAGGCAAAAGGGCCAACAAGTGCTAAGCATCTCTGGGAACTCCTTCAAGACTGTTGGAAGACCATTTCAGGTGACTACCTCTTGAATCTCCTCAAGAGAATGCCAAGAGTGTGCAAAGCAGTAATCAAAGCAAAAGGTGGCTACTTTAAAGAACCTAGAATATGACATATTTTCAGTTGTTTCACACTTTTTTGTTATGTATATAATTCCACATGTGTTATTTCATAGTTTTGATGCCTTCAGTGTGAAGCTACAATTTTCATAGTCATGAAAATAAAGAAAACTATTTGAATGAGAAGGTGTGTCCAAACTTTTGGTCTTCAGATCAGAGCCCAATGTGAATGACCCCCATTCAGACCTCAGTTCAGACCCCCATGCTCAGATCAGAGAAAAAAAATAAGACAACTTGCCTCTCCTGCTCCAGACACCACCGCCGCTCCTGTCATCCAGATCTCTTCTTGTTCTTCCTACCGCATGATGTGCTGTGAACTGACGCCACAATGCGTGCAGTTACAGAGTGCTGACGTCTTTATGCTGTGCACAGTCACAGCACAGCCAGTGGCCGAGGAAGACCAGGAAGTGGTGAGTACAGAGCCCAGGGAACGCTGCATTCACCGCTTCCCGATCCTCCTGTACTAATGAGCGCTTCCATAACGGAAGCGCTCATTAGTATTCATCCCTTCCATAATGGAAGCGCTCATTAGCATTTGCCCTTTTTAAAATGGAAGCACTCAGTAGTATTGCCCTTCCATAATGGAAGCGCTCATTAGTATGAATCCCTTCCATAATAACCATTTGCCCCATAAGACGCACTGTCCTTTTCCTTTTGGGGGGGGGGGGGGGGGGGCAGTGCATCTTATAGGGCGAAAAATACAGTAGTTACCACCTCCAGTGTTTTACTGTTTCGTTCTCACTGTTGCCTCCATTATTGAAAACGGCAACACGGGCAAAAGAGGGTCTTTTTTGTTGTTTGAAATGTAAAATAAGTGTACATACAATCTACATCTGTTTTTTCAAAACTGCTTGCTTTCCCCATTTTTTGCCCGTGTTGTGGTCCAAGAAGCTTCACTTCCATGCAGAGACTTAGAGAGGCGAGTGGCTCAGCTAATGAACTGAGCAGTACAGCCTTTCCCCTTCTTGGCTCTTCCTGGACTGCAAAAAAAGGCAATGCAAGCAGTTCAATTATTGTGCATTTCAGACAGTAAATTTCTGCTGTTGGACAACCCCTTTAACAACTCTTCACAATTTTTTATTGACCTGACCAGTTTTATTTTTTATTACCCTGAACTAGCCAGTAATTTCTTGTTGTTCTGGGCTAATCCTAATTTGCCTTCAGTGGAATATCTTTGGAGTGTTTTAAGCACTGCGGGTATATTTTTTATACTATACTTTTGTTATACTTGGGTGTTTCTGTATAATCCTTCCCAGACCAGTGTATCTCAGAAAAAATGTATTGATGTTACTGACAATTGCACTGGCATAGCTAACATCTTGCCTATTTAATGTCATTTAAAAAATAATAATTAGCTTGAATATATATATATATATATATATATATATATATATATATATATATATGTATATGTAAAAGCTGCATTTACCACATTATTGCTACCTCAACCATAGATGTCACATTATTGTGCAGGCGGAGGTGCAGTGAAGTTCAGTTAAAGTTGATGGGGAAAAATGTGAATCTCTACAATATAGCAGATAAAATAAATCTATGATTAAAGTAGATTGCACTTGTAAATCACATTTGTAGGATTTTCTTCTGTTAATGAAGCTACAGACTCGAGTCTGTTTATTTATTTATTTTTTGCATTGAAAATCTCCATCTGTGAACCCTTTAGCATTTTCTAAATGGTAAGAGATTGTAATATTTTAGCAGTTTTAGTTTATAATCTATTTAAATAACTCCCCACCACCACCCCGGTAACATTTAGCGCTGCAATATATGTGTCAGAATGGTTTCTATAGTTACAAATCTCTGCCGTTTGTACTTGTGTCGAAAATCAACCCCAAAAACTTACTTTAAGGCCAATTTTACATGGCCATAGTATGATCACATCCATGGCCTCTGTATCACAATTGAAACCTCTGGATAGCCCAAGGTTCTACTGAATGAAACCGAATTGTAAATGTGTTTTTCCTTGTTTACTGGTCTTGGGGACCACCATTGTTGGGGATGGGGGGAGGGGGGGGGGGTAGGTCTTGTTTTATCATACAGCTCCTGTTAGAGTTGGATACTTATTTTGGAATGCTTTTGCACTAACCAAGGTACTTGTATGTATTTTTGATATTATAGGGGTTATATGGGAATGTGATATTGATGGCTTATCCTCAGGATAGCTCATCTATATCAGATCAGTGGGGGACCAACTCCAGGCACCCCTGTCGATCAGTTGTTTGAAGAGGCTGCTGTGCTCACCGGAGCTCCATTGAGTGCTGCGGCCTCTTCACAGCTTACCAAGAACAGCACCGTCCACTGTATAGTGGCTGTGCTTGGTATCGCAGCTCAACCCCGTTTCACTTGTATGGGAATGAGCTGTGCCTAGGCCATGTGACTGATGTACGGAGACGTCACATGGCCTAGGAAGAGACCTAAGTGCTCACGGAGCGCTGTGGCTTCTTCCAACAGCTGATCGGCAGGGTGCCGGGAGTTGAAACCCCACCAATCTGATATTGATAGGGCTGCAACGATTAATCGACGTTATCGATTATAATCGATAACGGGATTCGTTGTCAACGAATCCCGTTATCGAATAATCGTCCGATTCGTTGATATGCGGACGGGAGCGGGCGGTCAGGCTCTATGCCTGCGGGTCCTTTAACTTTAAATCACTGCATCTTCTTTTACCTTACAATGAAGCTCCAGTAACAGGCAGAGCAGGTGGCGGCGTAACGTCACTTACTCACGTGACGCACATGCTCCGCCTGCTTCATTCATAAAGTAGGCAGAGCATGCGCGTCACGTGAGTAAGTGGCGTTACACCGCTGCCTGCTCTGCCTGTTACTGGAGCTTCATTGTAAGGTAAAAGAAGATGCGGTGATTTAAAGTAAAAGTTACTGCCAGTTAAGGAATAGTCTACGGCTATGAGCGGCGGGGCCAGGGCTGTTATGGGGAGGGGGTCTGTGTATGGCGCTGTTATGGGGAGGGGGGTCTGTGGATGACACTGTTATGGGGGGAGATCTGTGGATGGCACTGTTATGGTGGATCTGGATGGCACTATTATGGGGGATCTGTGGATGACACTGCTATGGGGGAGATCTGTGGATGACACATATAGCATAAGATGCTATATAGTGTCATCCCCAGATCCCCCATAATAGTGCCATCCACAGATCCCCCCATAACAGCACCATCCACAGATCCCCCCATAACAGCACCATCTACAGATCCCCCATAACAGCGCCAACCACAGATCCCCCCCATAACAGCGCCATCCACAGATCCCCTCCATAAGTGCCATCCCCAGATCCCCTCCATAAGTGCCATCCACAGATCCCCTCCATAACCGTGCCATCCACAGATCCCCTCCATAACCGTGCCATCCACAGATCCCCTCCATAACCGTGCCATCCACAGATCCCCTCCATAACAGTGCCATCCACAGATCCCCTCCATAACCGTGCCATCCACAGATCCCCTCCATAACAGTGCCATCCACAGGTCCCCTCCATAACAGTGCCATCCACAGGTCCCCTCCATAACAGTGCCATCCACAGGTCCCCTCCATAACAGCGCCATCCACAGATCCCCCCCCATAACAGTGCCATCCACAGATCCACTCCATAACCAAGCCATCCACAGAACCCTCCATAAGTGCTATCCACAGAACCCTCCATAAGTGCCATCCACAGAACCCTCCATAAGTGCCATCCACAGAACCCCTCCATAACAGTGCCATCCATAGATCCCCCATTCACAATTTGTTTTAATATGGCCTTTGAACATAATTTTTCAAGTAAAATCGTATAAACCCCCTTTTTTTTTGTCATTTTGGTGTTTTTCCCGATTAATCGATTAATGTATGAAATTATCGACAACTAATCGATTATTCAAATAATCGTTAGCTGCAGCCCTAGATATTGATGACTTATCCTGTGTATAGGTCATCAGTATCATATTCACATATAACCCCTTTAGTCTCCTTTAGTTGCAGCTTTAAGGATTATTTGATGGAACCATTATTACTGTATATTACATAGTAAGGCCTCCTGCACACAACCGTTTCCCCCCCCGTTTACGGGCTGTTTTTTGCATTCCGTATACGGTCCATATACGGAACCATTAATTTCAATGGTTCCGAAAAAAAACAAAAAAAACGGAATGTACTCTGTATGCATTCCGTTTCCGTATTTCAGTTTTTCTACTCTGTTGAAAGATAGAACATGTCCTATTATTGCCTGCAAATCACGTTCCGTGGCTCCATTCAAGTCAATGGGTTCGCAAAAAACACGGAACACATACGGAATGTACTCCGTATGTCTTCCGTATCCGTTCGTTTTTTTGGGCAGCCGTCTATTGAAAATGTTATGCCCAGCCCAATTTTTTCTATGTAATTACTGTATACAGTATATGCCATACGGGAAAATGGAACGGCAGAACGGAAACGCATAGGAAACAAAAAATGTAACAACGGATCCGTAAATAAAAACGGACCGCAAAACACTGAAAAAGCCATACGGTCGTGTGCAGGAGGCCTAAAGGTAATTTAAAAAAATTGATAAAAAATGATTATCGAATATATGATATTATTTTATGTAAGAAAGATCTAACCCTGTTTTAGTAAAAAAAAAATATATGAAAGGAATACAGAGGTGAAAAGGGCTTTCAGATTGAGCCACCATTATCTCGACTGGCTTAATGCGTTACCACAACCAAAACACAGTAATCCAACAAATAGTGTTAAAGTGACTATCCTGGCTCAACTGGCACAACTGGCACTTCTGTATGTGAAGGACTCTTAAATCTGGCACCTGATGGTCCAGGGACATCACATGTCTAAATGTGTCCCATTCTCTGCAATCACTGATATTCGTCTATTACCAGGGACCAAAGCCCTGAAGTAACAGGCCAGTGCTTGGTTCTGAACTCAGAAGTAGAGTTTATGCAGCTAGTTTTCTCTTTTTTGGAAGGGAAATTAGAAATAAGCAGGACCCAACTATAGAAACCCTCTACTTATAGAGCCTCAGCGGTAGTGATACTGAGTGGGTAGCAGATGTCATTCTCATAATGAGAACTTACTCCCAGACTGTTCATCATATCATATTGTTCCTGTCATATTGTTCCAGCGAAGAACAGGAGCAGTTAAGATAAATAGTACCTTTTCACAAATACACAAGATACAAGAAAGAATAATTATAGACACAATCAGCAGTTATAATAGATATGGCTGAGTTAGCTACCTTAAAGGGTTTTCCCATGAGTAATGTAAAAAAAAAATGGAAATCCAATATCGTACAATACATGGCAGCCCCTTTCTAACAAACTTAGAACCAGCCCTGTACCTCACATGGATCTCCCCCATTCATTGCTCCAATTGTTCTGCTAGGTTTATTTCAAGCTCAGGGAGCGTGCACTTTCTCAGGGGATGTGTCCTTTCTGATGCAGCTGGTGGCAGATAGAGAATTGAACTGAGCTTGTATGTAAACCTCAGTTAGCTGGACAGCGACTTTAGAAAAAGGGAAAACAGCAGGTGGCGCTATACAGATATCAGTGAATAACTTAGCGGCTATACAAAATTTTTAATTACAAGCGATTACAAAAGTATTCAGATCCAGGTGCTGGTTTGAAAAATGTAGAATATTTGATAAATTATAGCCATTAGTGGCGCAGTGTGTCCCCCAACCCCCCAGTGCTAGAATCAATGGTGGCGCATTGGCTATTGTTATATTCATTGGTGGCCCAGTATTCACAGGGTCCCCTCCCCTCCTCATTGGTGGTGCAGTGGCAGCTTCTGATCGGAGCGCTAGCAGTGAAATTGCGGGGCTCTGATCAGTTACCATGGCAGCCAGGACGCTGCTGAAGCCTTCCATAGCTGCCATGGTAAGCTCCCTGCTGCTGTGTGCACAAAGCCCCGGGCAGCAGGGAAAGAGTAAAGTCCTACTAACTCTAATAGAGCTCTATTAGGGTGACTAGGACAAGGGTTCTAGCTCATAAGGGTTTTCCGCCACTTCCGAAAAAGTACAAACTATTATTGAAAAATATCTCCTATGCAGGGTCCTTAGTAAATGACCCCAAATGTTTTATTTGGCTGAAAGACACGTTTATGATACCAGTGTGCCCTTCCTGACATTGTGCACCTATGATGGATGCACTCTGAACAACCCATTTATCAGGGTTTTCCGCTAGCATGTCCCATTGTCTATGGAAGGGTCAGAGATAGCTGATCGCTGTTCTCTCGAGCACTCCCATAGAGAATGAAAAGAGCAGCAGGGCGCACGCCCAAACGGCCACTCTGTATAGGGGCATCAAGGAGGCATTATACTGTATGAGGGCAACAAGGAAACATCAGTATCGTGGGAATATTTTTGATATCGCCCAACCCTAGTCTGATGTATTGGACTGTATTCACATCTGTGTTGGAGGCTGCATTGCAGATTCAGTCATGTTTGCCAGAAAAATATTGCTCAGCATGCAGTGCTATTTTTTTCCAGTGAAGTGACTGACACCATGACTGATCCCGACAGACCCCATTATACGTCAGCGGGGTCTGTTAGGCTACGTTGGTCTCCATTATGTAGCAGATGTATAGTAGGTTGAATACCAGTTTCTGCTCCTATAACAAAACAGGAGAATGGAATTTGTTAGGCAGATGTGAACTTTGTCTTAAGCAAAGTATTGGATTGATGTAAAATCTACAGTTTGCCAATGGAATTATTTATGAAACTCTCCAGTCTCCGCACTAATCAACAATCTTGCCCCTTATCTGGCCTGAATATATGGTGCTGACAGTGGATGATCCATACAGATCTCTTATGGAAATATGAGCAGGATTTGCATTGTTAGCCGGCTCCCCTATTATCGGAATTGCTCCCAGTTGAATAGGGAGAAATATTAATAATAGGTATATTAGGAAATAGTTGTACTTACAATTATCTAACATTAACTAGGGACCTGGATGTACAGTGACCGGGTGGATATCTACAAAATATTGGCGGGGGTTGAGTAAGGTGAGTATTGCTGTTTTTGTAATTTCACATTATTCAGAACATTTATTTTATTTTATTATAAGTGGCGGAAAAACCTTTTAGCAATAATCTAGTTAATTGTAGGCTAATTGCGATATCTTTACTACTCTATTCATTCACGGCTGTTAAACAGAGGCATTCAGGCACTTAATGGCATGTACAGTCGGTCATATGTTCATACGTTTACATACACCGTAGCTACATTAATTGTGAGGATAATATTTGAAGCACAATTTATCAAACTTCACACATTGTATGTTTAAACCTAAAAACATTCACTCAGTGTTCAGGCAATTATTGGGAAGGAAGCATTCCTTCCCGATAACTGCCTTCTCGCTCATGCAGCGATCACCTCCACATTATAAGGACAAGTGATGGCTGCTGCCGTCTCTCGTCCTCATCCAAGCTCATTGTTTCTAGGCAGCAGATCTCGTGATGATTGAGGTGTCTGCAGTAAAGATCATTTCATCTTGTGACATGCGGCACCTACATGGGTCAATAATCGGGAACGAGCGTTCAAACACAGATTTGTTCCCAAAAATTGGGCCATATAAATCCAACATTACATTTTTGTCTAGATACAGTATGTTACTCCAGTTTTCTACACAATCCCCCTACTGGAGTGATTATGAGACTTTTTGTGACTTAGGATTCCAATGGGTCACCCCACTCAGTATCACCGAATAGATCCACATACTAGACTTCTAAGCCCAGAATTAGCAGGAATCCTGCTCTGTTAGGCTACTTTCACACCGGATCTGGTACTATGGCGGCGTTATATCGACGACATTTTGTTCATATGGCAAGATACATCTGAATTCTTGGACTTGTTCCTAAGGAGTATTAGCATCAATGAAAGGAACCTTGTATTCAGCCCAAGTATAAGCAAAGATAGCTGGGAAAATAGCCCCGACTGTGAAAGTGAAGAAAGATAGTCGTAAGAAAGAAAATTGGTTGGCGGTAAATGGTTTCATCAGATGTGGTAGATGTGCGAATTGTAGGATTACCAGTTTCCCCAAGAAGACCATGAAGGTAGAATCGACAGTCAATTCCTTTAGTTTAGAGATACAAGAATGCTTGACCTGTGATTCCACAGATGTCATATACTTGCTCGAATGCAGCTGCAGGAAGCAGTATATAGGCAGAACAAAAAGAACCCTCAAAAAGAGAGTAGCGGAACACGTTGCGAACATTAAGAAAGGTCTTGACACGCATTCACTATCAAAACATTTTAAGATCAAACACAACTGTGACCCGACTGGCCTGAGATTCACGGCCATCGAGAAGGTCAAAAAGTTGTGGAGAGGGGGGAACCCACATAGCTCCTGACGAAGCCTCTCCAGGTGAAACGTACGTCGAGGTGCAGCTTTTGGTCGCGTGCTCCGGGTCCAGCATATCATGGGTAATATATGTTTCGGTGTTATGCTCAGTCTGTTATGCTCTTTACACCCTCTGCACTTGGCACACTCGCCCTGTCTTTATTTACAGCTTAGTGGCTACTCGCATATTTTATGTGGCCATCCCAGTTTTCCTGGGTGAGCTAGTCTTCCATGTGCGATTTTATTTGCTTATCTTTCTATGGCATGCAGCATACATATTATTATATGTTACGTTGAGAGAACCTACAGCTCTCACATATTTATGCTGGTTTATACCCGGGGCTGTGACCTCTTTTTCCCTGTTAGCTGGGTTTTTGTGAGGGAGTTTGTACTTGACCTCCCTACATGAGGTCTCCCCCCCCCCCCTTCAACCTTGTGCCTTATGTCTTATATATTGTCTGTTATTTGATCATGTCTTAATAAATTACATATATTTTATATGTGCGTCTCCCATCTTTCTTTGGGGTTATTGATTTGCTTCTTTTGTTGGCTCCCCATGTTCATATATGCCTGCATTTCTGAGGGAAAAAAAAGTTGTAATATATGCAAATTAGCCTCTAGGAGCAACAGGGGCATTGTCGTTACTCCTAGAGACTCTGCTCTGTCTGCAACTACTGCGCCCTCTCCACTTTGACAGGGCCAGGCAGTGTAAATGGGAGCACGACTGGTCTTGTCATTCAAAGTGGAGGGGGTGCAGCAGAGAGAGCCGAGCCTCTAGGAGTAACGGCTCATTTGCATATGATGAAACATCCACGACCTCCGCTCTTTGATTGACAGGGCCAAAGTCTTTCGCTTTAGGAGAACTGCTAGCGAGCCTTTTTCCTGTACTGAGCATGTGCCGAATAGTGAAGCTCACAGCGCAGTGAAGTCAGGGCCAGTTATGATCACGTTTACACTGCCTGGCCCTGTCAATCAAAGTGCAGAGGACGCGGCAGTTGCAGAGAGAGCAGAGCCTCTAGGTGTAACGGCAACACCCCCGTTGCTCCTAGAGGCTCATTTGCATATAGTAAAACATTATTTTTCTCAGCAATGCGGCCACATATGAACATGGGACCAACACAGATGCCTTCAGCTGCCAAGCGCACATGTAACAGGTCAGCCAGTGTCATAGGGACAAATCTGCTGAGTCGCTGACTGATGCACTTTAAAAGTTATGCACATAGTTGAATCTAGGGTGTGTTAAGGATGATTCATGTTGTTGTTGGGTCCCCAGTGAACGCCTTTAGGTTTGGCTTTCAGTTTAATTGTTCAGTTATTCCGCCTACTGCGCTGATTCCCTGCAGAGAAACAACACGGCATGGATGTCCGGCACCTCCATGTCAGACATCGGATTCCCGTACACATGCAGGACTTTGTGGAGACCGTCTTCTCGTGCTCAGTGGTTGATTTGCTGACACTCCTGTAGGATGTAGCAGAGTTGACAACAGGTGTTGACTGAAATGTTGCCGCTATATCTTACGGTCGCCTTTCCTGCTGCTGACTTATTGGCCTTTGCGTTTTGTATAAAGTCCTTCAGCAACATAAAGCATATCTCCTGTGACCTATATTTAAAATGGAATATCATTAAAATATGCTGTGGTTCCCCGGTGAGAGATTTGACATCTGTGAAGTTAATGAATCCATACTGAGGAAGGGCGCAGGTGCATGGATAATGTGCCATCTAAAGTAATGAACATGAAAGCAGAATGTGATAGAAATGCAGATGTGGGAATTACCTCCGAAAGTTGTAAGACATTGTGACTTATTAAAGTGTGACATTACTGTGTACAAATCTTAACACCTACTCCAAGCAACGTACTATTACATGCCTGTGGCCCTGGGGGATACCATAGCAGTCCCATCAATTACTGCAGTCTTGTATCCTCTCCAAGAACCGAGTGTAGGACTATTAGCTGCCGGAATGGCGGTAACAAATCAGGAATATTCACCGTGTAGCCGCTGTGTGCATACATTGTTCTTCTGGCTAATAGCTGTATTAGGATTATTTTGTTTTGTCCTCGCTGCATTTTGTCATTCACAAATTGGTGCACTTGTTGTGCTGTCACATCCTTGTTAACAACTCTGCTGACCGTGTGCTGTTGTCATCGTCCAGACGTTGGTGTAGGATCCAGAAGATACGTGTGCACTAAAATAGGAATATTCTCTAATGACGTTCTAGTGGGTGATGCTTCCAATCTCCTTACCTACATGCAGTGCGACTTCCATTGGTGTCTACCTGATGTCCGTAAGTTCAAGAATATTTTCCGCCAAGTCCAGGAAAAACTGATTCTTTCTTGGCTTCATTACATTTAGCAGATGGGCAAAGTATGTGCCAGTCCGTGCATTAGGCATATTATTCTCTGGTTTGGACAATGCTGAGAACAATGGAGGGGGTCATTCATGGCTAGGAGACTAATCATGCCCTCGCTTTCAAAGGCTTTAAAGAGGTTGGATAGTTTCCTTTATTGATGACCTATCCTCAGGCTAGGTCATCAACATGAGATTGGCAGGGGGCGACACCAGGCACCCCCGCAGACCAGTTGTTTGAAGAGAACGCAGCGCTCATATGAGCACTGCATTCTCTTCTCTGTTTACATTGTAATACAGCATCTACTTCCCATTCACTTCAATGGGAAGGAGTAGATAGAGTGTAACTTCTCCGTCCCATTGAAGTGAATGGGATGGAGCCCCAAATACTCCTGCCCGTCGCTATGATGTCGACAGCGAGCAGGTAAGCAGCGAAGAGAAGGCACCGCTTGCACGAGTGCTGCATTCTCTTCAAACAGCTGATTAGTGGGGTTGCCCGTTTCGGACCCCTGCCTATCTGATGTTCATAGCCTATCCTGAGGATGGGTCATCAATATAGGAAACCAGCCGACCTCATTAAGATACAGTGATGGGCAACAAAAAGGCATTCCTGACATTTTTTGGGGAATATAATCGTTGATACAAGTTATTTCTGTTACCTCTGTTCTGGTTGGGTTACTTTGCCCTCTTTTCTGGGCAGAAAAATAAAGGGAAATTAAAACTGTGTTTCCAGTTCGCTTCTGTAGACAGATTCATAAATGAGTATGTTATTAAATATATTTTCCGCACTGCCTAACCATTATTAGCTTTCTTCTTAGAGAAAATAATAGTGCAAGCCATTATTTGCCTTTTTTTTATATTTTTCTCCTTAAAACACTGCACAATTTGTAGATTACTATTATTATTCACATCGTCTGAAATGCTGGCCTTATACCATTTGAGTGAGGGATACGGAAGCCAAGGTATAGCTTCTCCTTTGATCGCCCTCCTGTTGCACTTAATGTGGTGCAAAACCATGAAGATTGCACAAAATTAATTTGGTGAAGATTACTAGTTCTCTGTTTGGTTTGTTACATTCATTTCTGGTAAAACCATATGTGTACAAAAGAATTTGCTAAAATTCTGTGCAGCCAGTAGTAGATTAATGTCAATGTCAAACGTGTTATAGCTGCACACTGTGAAATATAGATCCCCCCCATGCTTCACTGGGTATTACAGCTCAAAAAATAAATAAAACATAAGGGGAGATTTATCAAGGCTGGCGTTCCCATACACTAGTCTTTTATCCCCTGTGCGCCAAAGTGATATGCACCTAATTTATTAAGAGGCCCCTTAAACATTGCAAGATAATTATCAGGCTACATACAGCTGCACTGGATCTCACTGCACTTACTATTATCCCTGGGCGCCGCTCCGTTTGCCCGCTGTGTCCTCTGGTATCTTCACTGAATTGGTTAGACTAGGCGGAGTCTGCCCTGTTTCACCCTGGGCGTTCCTTCTCCCAGCTGTAGCGCTGTCCAATCGCAGTGCAGAGCTCACAGCCTGGGAGGTGTTTTTTTTTTTTTTTTTTTTTTGTCGAACCAATTCATTGAAGATAACGGAGGACACAGCGGGCGAACGGAGCGGTGCCCAGGGATAATAGTAAGTGCAGTTAGATCCCTGGGCGCCGCTCTATGTAGCCTGATAATTATCTTGCAATGTTTGGACTGACAAAAGGTCCTCTTTAAAGGGCATCTGTCAGCACATTTGTATCTATGAAACTAGCTGGCCTGTTACATGTGCGCTTGACAGGTAAAGGCATCTGTGTTGGTCCTATGTTCACGTGCCCACGTTGCTGAGAAAAAATACGTTTTAATATATGCAAATTAGTCTCTAGGAGCAACTGCGGCATTACCATTACACCTAGAGGCTCTGCGCTCTCTGCAACTGCTGCTCCATCTGCACTTTGATAGGGCCAGGCAGTAAAAACATCATCACACCTGGCCCTGTCAATTAAAGTGCAGAGGGCGTGGTAGTTACCTCTAGGTGTAATGACAACGTCCCCGTTGTTCCTAGTCTCTCGATTTTCTCAGCAATGCGGGCACATATGAACATGGGACCAACATAGATGCCTTCAGCTGCCAAGTGCACATGTAACAGGTCAGCCAGCGTCATAGGTAGAAATCTTGTCTCTATTCATTGTGGTGTTTACAGCATGGCTATGCATCTACAGTGACGTTTGAGCTGGTTTTACTTCTAGTTTCTGTCGTATGTTATACTAAATCTGGTGGTCCGTCAGAAGCCCCACCACTCCTGCCTCTCCCTTTTCTCAGCACAATCATGGCACAAATATGCTGTGCACCATAATATCAGACTGTTTATCCCACTATTGATAATAGCTTTGATAAATGTCTCCCCCCATTTCAAAAGTGGGGGAATTTATCATGAGGGGAATATCTAAGGCCAGTTTTGCTTGAGTATGTGTTGGAGTACTTTATGCCACATTTAAATTGGTCTGATCCTTAAACCTAACACTTTTTTTTCTAGAAAAGCCTGCTGCAGTAATATTGTGACTTTTATCTTATTTTATTTTATTTTTTGCTACTTTTCAAAAAAGTCTCATTAATAAATGTGGAGTGAAACTCATTAACACAACTAACCACACCCATTTCCCCACCCATATTTCAAAGCTAGATGAGTGGGGTAAAAATGCAAAAAGTTGCATAAACTTCATTCTGGAACTTTTTTAAGCCAGAATTCTGGTGTGAAGGCATGATAAATCAGAGCTATGTTTTTAGAAGGTATCCCCAGTGAGTCACTTTTATGGTTATGCATGCAAGGGTGTGTTCACATTGTAGATTCAATAAAAATAAGAAAATAGCACAGCATGCACAGTCTGTTCATTTCAATATAGGACAAATTACTGCTGCCCTTTACTTCCTCCCTGCTGAGCAACAGCAGCTGGTCAGCTACAAGAGCAGTTTGCGAAAGATGGCTAAAATACCTTAAATGTTGTGCCCAAAGATGGAATTATAAGCAGTTTATGCATCTGTAGAGGGAACTTGTCTTCTAATAAAGTCCTAGGATTGCAGTGGCCACCATCATATTTCCAGCAGTCCGTTTCTCTGGGAGTGGGAGGAAGAGGGATAGAAAAAGGAGTAGCAAGAGTAATGCAACCTAGGAGGCTCGTAGAAACAGTGACTGGATTGCACCTCCACTGTATCCTTAAAGGGGTTCTGCAGTTTGTTTAAACTGATGATCTACCTCTGGATAGATCATCAGCATCTGAAGGGCCGTCCGACACCCGGGACACCGGACGATCAGCTGTTTGAGAAGGCAGCGGTGCGGCCTTCTCACTGTTTACCGCAGGCCCAGTGACTAGTATCAACTTGCCTGGGCGCGGCTAAGCTCTGTTCACTTGAATGCAGCTTAGCCCCGCCCAGGCCAGTTGATACTAGTCGTGTCGTCACTGGGCCAGCGGTAAACGATGAGAAGGCTGCGGTGCTGCTGGAGCGCCGCTGCATTCTCAAACAGCTGATCGGTCCCCCGCCAATCAGTTGCTGATGATCTATCCAGAGGATAATCAGTTTAAACAAACTGCAGAACCCCTTTAACATGAGAGACAATGATAACCATTCTCTGCACTGCGAAGGAGAGGTTGGTGGGAATATCGGCTGAGCTTTGAAACGAAAGGCATTACAGAGGTGCTCGACTTGATGATCTAATATCACTATGAAGGAGAGAAGCTTTAGTGCAGCCTTTGAATCAGTTGTCTCATGAAGGCAAACTTTTAATGAAGAAGCAGGTCTGATTTCCCTACTTTTCCTTCTCATGGCCAGGAAATGCTGTATCTGGCTATGCACTTCTCCTGCAGTGGTTCCTACAAGGGAAATATTTCCCTTAATAGTGGCCTGTCCATGTAATACATGTATGTGTGTGTGTGTGTGTATAGTTTAGCAAGTTCAACTAAGTTATGAAACATGAACTGTGTCCTCACAGGACTGTCGATGGGGCTCTTGGGCCACATTCATATCAGCATGCTGTTCTGGAAAACTATAATGAGATCTTGCCACTTTCTGGAATAAATACTGAGTTTTTGATTAGGACAAAGACCGTTGCATGAAGCTTTTTGGTCCGACTGACAGCCAGCGTTTGTGCCGGATCGGGCAGCCTGATCGTCTTGCCGCAGGTGCAAATGCGGCCTTAGTCCCCAGAACATACTAGTGTTATGTTCTGAAGAGAGCTCCCGTTTAAAAAATAAAATAAAAATTGAAGCACTTTTATAGGTGGCCTTTATTCAGTTCTGCTACCTATAAAACAGTAATCACCAACCTGTATTGTAATGTAATGTTGTGAAACTGTAATCCCTAGTACGGCGGGAGCTGAGGCTTAACAATGGCCAGAGAAGATCACTGCAGAATAGAGACATGTTATATTCCCGTTCCCTTCATATTGGTCTGCTGCATCAAGTAATGCATTTACACCAATGTAGTACATGTGTGCAGGACCATGCTGAGAACTGTTAGTTTTCTTTAAGATTTCTGTAAGGATAATTATACCTTTTTTGTAAAGCACTTAATCTGAAAATCTGTTTTTAGTATAAAGTGCTACTGCGGCTGTTCAAGTATTTTTACCAGGTCACTCACTTGCTCAGTCATGGAGCAAATACTATTATTATACTCAAATTATAATATCATAGTATGGCCTCCTGCACATTACCATATCCGTTTTTCAAATTCCGGATCTGAAAAAATACTGGCTATGTGGGTTCTGCATTTTGCAGATTGGTATGTCCTGCCCTCTGTTAGAAATGTTCTTTTTTTTTTTTGTTGCTGTCCGCATCTTTTGCAGCCCCATTGAAATGAATCTGGTTCTGGTATTTAACATGTATGTGTAAGGCTACTTTCACACTGGCATTTTGGCTTCCATTTGTGAGATCCGTTAAGGGACGATGCAGAGGCAAACGGATCCGTCCTGACACACAATGTAAGTCAATGGGGATGACACAATATGGTGCAATAGAAAACGGATCCGCCCCCCATTGACTTTCACTAGTGTTCAAGATGGATCAGTCTTGGCTATGTTAAAGATAATACAAACGGATCCATTCTGAACGGATTCAGACTGTTGTGTTATCAGTGCGGATCCGTCTGTGCAGATCCATGACGGATCCGCACCAAGCGCGAGTGTGAAAGTAGCCTTAGTCAAATGCAGCTAGCCAGAAAGAATTCTATCCTAGTCTGTAAGGGGGTACATTATATAGCCGTTATATCTTTCCAGGGGTAAAACCAGATACATTCTGCGACATTAAATGTTGAAATGGATAGACTTAATATTTGTTCTTCCAAGGACACCAATTTTTTTTGTCACTCCAAATGTGTCATTTCACCCTCTCCTCAGTAGAGAATGAGAAATGAGTACACAAGGGAAATGTCTAGACAACAAAAAAGTCCACAAAAGTATAAAACATATTTTATTTTTCCTTTTAAATATGCATTTGGACAAAATTTACATTCCAAAGAGTTCCTACTCGCCTGTGTAGTTCACACAAACTGATAGCATAAATTGCCAGTCAAAGCCACAAATCCGCATAGCATGCATTCATCTACATCATAAAAGGCTGTTTTCCAATTTTACTGCGGCTGTTCAGATGACCAGTTCAATTGCTCCACTCATGTCCTGGCTGGTACACAAGTGACCTTATCCATCGTGCCATAATACCAGTCTGTATGTGCCCATAATCTAGTGAGGTTATTTCATACTCTTCTACAGCATCATTCTTAAATTGGGACTTGTCTCAAATGTATTCACCTTTGAAATAAACATAGGGTAGCTCATCCATATGAACTTGATGCTTACATAGATGTGTCCTTCATTTATGTAGCTGCCATCTCTAGGTCATCTCTCAGACTGTTATGTACAGGGGTGCAGTAGCATTGCTAGGGCTGGTGTCACCCGGTGCAGTTGAAAATGGTGTCAACCCCACCCACCCCCACCCCCACCCCCGAAGCAATAATTTTTTAATTTTAGCCATATATGGGGGTGCTACTGCCGTAGGGGGGGATCCGTTATCTCAGCAGACCCCCCCCCCCCCAAAGCTTAGAGCCCCAGCACCCCCTTTCCCCCTTGCTAGGTAGCTGACTGAGACACCAGCTGCTGTTTAATTTCTTCTGGTGACTGCTTCTTCGTGTGGTCATCGTGTTCTGACCTGTGCGGACGAGTCATATAGGGGTCGTCCATCAAGCTCCGCCCTGCCGCCGCTGCTGACGTCCCTTCACGTCCTTCACTGTGCCTGCTCATCGACCCAAGCAGGTAGCGGGGGCAGTGGGGGTTGGATAGTTAACAGACCGCTGACGTGGGGGGGGGGGGGTGCTAAGCAGACGGCCTAGTGCCGGCAGCCTATCAGAGGAACAGGGAAGGGACACGCCTCTCCCTCCCCTGCCCCGCTGCAGCATCCATCTGTATCGCTGTCCTGAGGACGGCGATACAGATGACTATGGAGATGAAAGCTTCCACAATGGAAGCTCTCATCTCCCTGTGCCCTGCCGCTGCATCCATCAGACTGGTGTCACCCGGGGCGGCCCGCACCCCCCTCACAACGCCACTGCAGGGGTGTATCTATAGGGGAAGTGTCTGCTTTGGGGCCTGAACTTAGAAGGGGCCCACACAGAAGGCGGACTAAAAGATTTTTTCAGGCCCCCTTAACAGTATTATAAATCGACATTATATACAGAGACACAGTAGGAAACGGACGGAGAGGCTGCCAAGCCTCGTCTGAGAGAGCGATCTTGACTAGCCACAGGAGTTGGGGTTGCATGAGAAGAGAGGTTTGTGAAGAAGTTGCTGTGGGGCCCAGTCATTTCTAGCTACGCCACTGGTTATGTGTGTCTGTTGAGAAGAAAGGGGAGAGTGGCACTCATTGGTAGGACTGCTATACAAACGGGGTAAAATGCAGGATAGAAAAAGCTCACCTTGTGGTGTTGTGCTAAGAGCACAACATCCAAAACTGCATGTAGCATATGGGTTCCTGTGCTGCCAGGCTTCTCCTTTCATGCATGGATGTGCACAGCCAGGTACACGGATGGAAAGAATAGGATAAGCGGCAGTGTGACCAGACGAGTCAGAAGTAGATTTTATTTTATTTTATTAGTATCTCTTATGGGTTACGCGTTGCAGGGCTGAACGGGCCCCTTTTTCAGACCAAAGACCTGCTCGCTGTGCTGTTTGTCACACTCACTGCCTGAGTAATAGGTTTACTAGCTTGCTAGATCCTGCAAAGGTGCTATAATCTGCTTGCCTGCCCGTTTACTGACTTCTGCCCGATTACCGGATTCTGAACCTCTGCTGCAGGACCTGACCCATCCCTGATCCCCGTGCTGACCTAGAGCTGCCTGTCCTGACCTTTGGACTGTTTCTCAGATTTGCCTGACCAACGTGGGTCCCCTACAGCAAAGTCCAGATCCCTCTATAAGGGATAAAGGGTAAATACCGGGGGGCTGTCAGGATAATGCCCTTATGTTTAGCTCAGTCAAACCAGTTGGTTGACACAGTAATTTCACACCCACTGATTGTTACACAGACATCACATTTCTGCAGAGTATAATAGGACTTTGCTTTGTTATATCTTACTTAGACAAGACCTTTAAACATGGGGGCTCAGTGGTTTGCACTATAGCCTTTCAGCACTGGGGTCCCGGGTTTGAATCCAATCAACATCTGGGGCTAACTAGGAGCCACACTTTAATGTACAAAGTGTGTCTCTCCCATCTTCTTCCCAAGAATTATATTTCAAAGGCAGTTTTAAATCTTTGTCCTATTTTTGTGACCAAAGGAGGTTTGTGCAAACGTTTTTCTTTCATGACAGATTAAAGCTCAGTTCACAAGGGCACAGCTGGAGACGGCATCCTTTAGGAGAATGGTTTAGTGTAGGAAATGGGGAAATAGCCAGTCATTTTATTAAGCGATGGTGAATGGGCTAATCCAAACATATATAGAACGTTAGGTCAGATATTCGAGAAGTTATCCACCTTGTTTCCCTTACATTTTAGGTGCTGCATCTAAATGTGGCTGGAACTGAAGGCCATATATATATATATATACACACACATGTGTCCATAACTGTGTCCCAATGCAAACATTGATCATAACAGTTTTCAGTAACACTAAGGTTTATGACATTTTACTGCAGACACATAGTCTTACTTTTAATTTCAAAATGGCAGACCCTTTAAGGAGCTGTAAAATTTAGAAGATAATTGTTAGAAAATGGAATTAACGGCAAGGAACCCTGTACAGGGCTCTCATCTTTTAGCCAGAGCAGACGAGCAGTTAGCAAGAAGTCATCAATAGTGTCCCCCACTCTGGAGGACACAACATCTCCGTGCAGAAAGCCAGGTTCACACAAGCATATCCAGTCCTGGAAACTGCTGTGACTACAGTTCAGTAGACCCGTGGTGAGATGGGAATTTGCAGCATCATAAATCATTATGATGCTGCGAGTTCACTTTTGAGGAGCAGTGTTCAGCCTGGAAAATACAACTCCCACACGGAGCACGTTTCCTGGACTTAATAAACTTGCATGAAACTGTCCTTCCAGGGACAGCCTATAGATTTCAGAGCACTACGTAATGTTTCATTTTCCCTATGGTAATGAAGCAAGACAATTCAAAATTTAATGTAGCCAAAGAGTTATTTAATAAAATCTATCTTACAACGCCACCTGCTGTTTGCTCTTTTTGTACTTTCTCTGTCCACCTCAGTGAGATGGAAGCACATGCTCAGTTCCATCCTTCAGCTGCAGCAGAAAGGACACACCCCCTGATAAAACACACATTCCCCTTATCTGGCATCTTGAAATAAATCTAGCAGAGCAATTGGAGCAATGAATGGGGAGATCTCTGGGTCCACGTGAGGTACAGGGCTGATTCTAGCTTTGTTAGAAAGAGCTTGTCATGTATTATATGATGTATAATTTTAATTTTTTACATTAAAGGGCTTATCCCATCTTAGACAATGGGGGCATATCGCTAGGATATGCCCCCATTGTCTGATAGGTGCGGGTCCCAACTCTGGGACACGCACCTACAAGGAGAACGGGGCCGGGGAGAGTTGCGGCTGGAGGACCCTGGGTTTCCGGGGTCCATCCACCACCAGGCGCAGCTCCCCGCCTCTCCCATTGAAGTGAATGGGAGTGTACAGCGCATGCGCGGCCACCGCTCCCATTAATTTCTATGGGGCTGACGGAAATAGCCGAGCCAGCACTCGGCTATTTTCGGCGGCTCCATAGAAATGAATGGAGGGCGGCTGCGCATGTGCAGTGCGCCCTCCTTAACGTCCTCCGCTCCGTTCTCCTTGTAGGTGTGGGTCCCAGAGGTGGGACCCGCACCTATCAGACAATGGGGGCATATCCTAGCGATATGCCCCCATTGTCTAAGATGGGATAACCCCTTTAAAAATGAAATAACCCCTTTAAGCCTGCCTCTTCACAGCTGAGCTGTGCCCCTCTTGCCTATTAAAGTGTACTCGGCACAGAAGAGAACTTCTTTTGACTCATTTGCTTAATAAATGTCGACAATTTTGCAACAAAAATTTAGTAGGTTTTTATTTTGTCATGCCGTGGATCCAGCTACTCATTAGCCCCATTGAAACCAGACCAAGAAGTTGTATTTCACTTTTCTTTTTCCATGACATGAAAAAAAAAAAAAGAAAAATCGGCAAAGTATAAACTACGGCATGGATTTTCCATTGAAAACAATGGAAGTCAAACTGTGAGTGGAAAAACTCCATGTGAACATAACCTAAACGTGTACATAGGCATGGCCCCTGAGGCCAAAACGTTTCCTTTCATCCCTCTTCTTGATGGTATACCTCAATGTACCACAAAAAAAGCACATATACTTATAATTACAAATGGGACCTATGAGAGATGGATGCCACTGTATGACATCCGTCACAGGCATGTATTTAATCCATATTCTCTGGCGTCTATGCTAAGCAGAGGACATAAATGTGTTCTGAGCACAGCATAATAAAGATTAGTTACAATGATAAAAATCATTTTCCTTTTTGTTCTGTATGTTATATCACCCAAGGTAATCAAAGCTGGAGCTCAAAGCACGACGTAAGTGACTGTTAGAGTGCTGAAATATCATTTTATGAAGACTTGTGACAGTGCAGGATATATGTTTGTGTGTAAACTAGTCTATGAATTATTAGATTTTGCTTGATACCAGTTTTAGAGCAATATTACCGGCAGCATCCATTATGCAAATCTTCCGCAACTGCATTGAAAGAGCTGTGATTGGAGCGTCAGATCAAATTTACTTCAAAACAGCTGGAAATCCCTTTATGCAGGCGCTTTGTATTTTGCTGGAAAATGAGGGCTTGTAACTGCGATGAGTCAGATCTCAGTATTAAAAATAAAATTGTGGTCAGATGGCGGGAGGAATGTAATATTGATTTATAGTAAAAACCTGACCTGTCATTGCTGGAGGTAATAGTGCATGGATGTAATTTAATAAATCTGATTTGAATGGAGATCTTATTGATCCCGGTGTTAAAAACAAACTCTATACAAACAAATTTACAGCTTTTGTGCAATTAAATCGCCATTATCACTGGGGACATAAATGTAAAAGCTATTTATCTATTTATTGATCTAATGGCCAAAGCCAGTTTTATCTGGCAAAGTTACACAAATCATTTGCTTCAATGGCAGACGATCCAACCATCTTGAAGTATTGAAGCACATTAGGCACCATATGGGAACCTACAAGTTACTTAAAGCATACCTGAGGTTTAAAAAAATGTTTTACATAATGCCAGTGCTTTTTTGTACAATCATAACTGCAAAGGAACAGGTCTTTTTTGGGCTTCCTTATTGTTATTTTTAGCCTAATTATTCCTCTCTTGAGCTGCACAGCTAGATGCATTTCTCTCACAAGCAGGGGGCATCTTAGTTCTATGGAGTCTGCCAGCACTGTACTGCTGTTATGTCCTTTCCCTTACTTCCCACTATGTTTGTTTTCAGCTCTGGAGGTCACAGAAAAGATAAGGAGGGAAAGATCACATTTACAGAAAGGCAGGGGCTCCTGTGAATTCAGAACCTGTGTAGAAGCAGTTATTTTATCAGGATCTCAGCTAGCTCTGACACGCCCCCACTTCCTGTGAACTGTCTTCTGTGTCTCTGTTACTAAGGACAGATCTTGCCTGGCAGCAGACTAGGGTTGTTTAGGGCAGGGCCGGCCTTTGGGGTGTGCGGGCTGTGCGGCCGCACAGGGCGCCATAGCAACAGGGGCGCCGGGCGGCCGACAGCCCGCAATGTAATATGGGCAGGCGAGGCGGCACTTATGTTTTCCCACGGGGCAGGCCCCCGCCCCCTCCATCTCCCCCTCCCCTGTATTCAGCAGGGGGCGCACGTTGCGGTTTAAAAAAAAAAACTTGCTTATATAAGTTCGGGCGGCTGGCGGCGCCCCTCATTCTGCGCCGCCTGAGTGGCTGAGGCTGAGCGCCTGCCTGCGCCTGCTGTGTGCTGTTAATGTAGCGTGGCCGAGCTCTGTTCGATCCGCGGTACAGGAGCTTTTGTTTCCTGTACCCGGCCGGACTGACAGGAAGTGCTCACTTAGTGTGCACTTCCTGTCAGTCCGGCCGGGTACAGGAAACAAATGCTCCTGTACCGCGGATCGAACAGAGCTCGGCCACGCTACACTAGAGGTGGAAAAGAGAGTGAAAAGGGGGAGGGGGGGAGGAAATAATGAGAGTGATGGGGGGGGGGAGAAATAATGAGAGTGATGGGGGGGGGGAGAAATAATGAGAGTGATGGGGGGGGATAATGAGAGTGATGGGGGGGATAATGAGAGTGATGGGGGGGAATAATGAGAGTGATGGGGGGGGGAATAATGAGAGTGATGGGGGGGGAATAATGAGAGTGATGGGGGGGGAATAATGAGAGTGATGGGGGGGAGAGAATAATGAGAGTGATGGGGGGGAGAGAATAATGAGAGTGATGGGGGGGAGAGAATAATGAGAGTGATGGGGGGGAGAGAATAATGAGAGTGATGGGGGGGAGAGAATAATGAGAGTGATGGGGGGGAGAGAATAATGAGTGATGGGGGGGGGAATAATGAGAGTGATGGGGGGGGGGAATAATGAGAGTGATGGGGGGGGGAAATAATGAGAGTGATGGCGGGGGGGGGGGAAATAATGAGAGTGATGGCGGGGGGGGGGGGAAATAATGAGAGTGATTGGGGGGGGGGGAAATAATGAGAGTGATTGGGGGGGGGGGAAATAATGAGAGTGATTGGGGGGGGGGGGAATAATGAGAGTGACGAGGGAAGGGGGGGGGGGGGGAAGAGAGTGACAATGGAGTCCCCAGAGCCAGACTGCAGCCAGAGTCCAGATCATCTTATTGTCCTGGTGGTAAGTAGACAATGCAATATGTTTATTATTTAATTGTTTAGTTATTAATACTACATTGGAAACTAATTTTATCAGCTGGACACCAGCCAACATGCGCTGGGGGCCTCACCAGCGGTTAGGGTAGGGAAAAAGCACTGGCCCGCACGTAAATTTTTCCCTTCCCTAACCGCTGGTGAGGCTCCCGGTGCATGCGCAGTGTCGGCCGGTGTTCAGCTGAAAACATCCATCCGATCACTGCGCATTGGCCCATAGTTTTTCCCTACCCTAACCGCCGGCGAGGCTCCTGGCGCATGCGCATTCTGCTGTGAAATTTCCCTAACCTGTCGTTGTGCGCCTGCGCGATGCTGCACACCTCCTCACGTCATGTCCGGTGCGACCGGAAGTGACGAGGGTAGGGAAATCTCACGAACTAGGGAAGTATAACATTACACCGGCCTTTGGGGTGTGAGGGCTGGTAACTACTTGGTTTGATAGTCAGCCAGCCTATGCCATGATGCCAGCAACAAGCAGTTTTTGTTTTTTTTTGGGGGGGGGGCGGGGGGGGGGCGCCACAAGGTTAGCTCGCACAGGGCGCCTGAACACCTAAGGCCGGCCCTGGTTTAGGGTATCAATGTTCGATACCCAATCGATACTTTTGTCTGGTATCGACCTCGATATTGGGATTTGCCTTTTTTCGATACTAGGCTTCGCTATTGCGCAGTCTAGTATCGGAGAACATGAGAGCAGCACGCTCCGTGTTCTCAGCAGTACAGGGGAGAAGAAAGCCCTCTCTCCCTCCCCCCCCCTGTGCCGCTGCTGCCGCTGCCACCAACGAGGAGAGCGGGGCGGGCGCACTGTGCCACCAATGAAAGTAAATGTTTAATATAAATCCAGTAGGCGGGTCCTGGTGGGGAGCTGCAATCAGTGGCAGTTAACCCCTCAGGTGCTGCACCCGCCTCCTGTATTAAATGTTAACTATTATTGGTGGCGCAGTGTGCCCCCTCCTCCCTAGTATTAAAATTATTGGTGGTGCAGTGCGCCCCCTCCCCTCATCCCCCAGTACTAAAATCATTGGTGGTGCAGCCCCCTCTCCCCCACCCCCCAGTATTAAAATCATTGGTGGCAGTGGCCACAGGGTCCCCTCCCCGCCTCCTCATTGGAGATGCAGTAGCAGCTTCTGATCGGAGCCCCAGCAGTGTAATCCTGAGACTCCGATCGGTTATTATGGCAGCCAGGACGCTACTGAAGCCCTGGCTGCCATGATGATCTCCCTGTTGCTCTGTGTACTATGCACAGGGCAGCAGGGAGAGTGTGATGTCCTATTCACCCTAATAGAGCTCTATTAGGGTGAATAAGACAAGGGATTAAAAGATCCCAGGTTCTAGCCCCTAAGGTGGGAAATAGTTATCAAATAAATTGTAAAAAAAAAAGTAAAAAACCCCCACCAAAATATTAAGTATAAATCGCCCTCTTTCCCAATTTTACATATAAAATATATAAACAATAAATAAATAAACATATTACATATCGCCACGGCCAAAAAATCCAAACTATTAAAATATAAAAAAAGTCCTATGCGGTGAACGGCGTAACATGATAAAAAAATTAAAATAAAAACAGTGCGATTCGCCATTTTGTTTGTCACTTTGTCCCCCCCAAAAAATAGGATCGGATTGTTCTATTATGGGCCGAACATTTCATAAAATGCGGAATGCATGCAGATTTTTTGGGTGTTTTATTTTTTTCCCGTAGTATTGAGTATCGCAATACTTTTTTATGGTATTGAAACAGAATCAAAATTTTGGTATCGAAACAACCCTACTACAGTGGACTGTAAATTAAGTTGAAGTTAGACTCCTAGTGGCCATGACTTTTATAGCTTTTTTAAGGTGGATGAAGGCAAACTTTTTAAATGAAATGATTGTAAAATTTAATATGTGTTTTATAAGAAGAGGGGGGAACTGAAGAGTTCCAGATGACTTTTGGATCTGAGAGCACGCAAGCATAGTTTGAATTTGGTAACCATGGAGGTGTATAGGCCGGCACTGGAGTTGTAGACACAAAATGGCTTTTTAGTATTTTCAAATCCATTGGAGCAATGGTTGCAGAGGTGGATAAACCCTTTTTTATCGCTTATTACTTAATGTGGTTATCCAAAGCTGTAACCCCCCCCCCCCCCCCCACACACACACACACATTACCCGGGACCCTCATACAGACAATACTTACCTGGTCCCCGATGCCTGTGTCCTCCCGGACCCCTCCACGCGATGGTGACCTGCCCCCTTGTATCATCTGTGGCATCACCCTTGATGTACGCGGAGCTAGTCACCGTTGCGGCTTCCTATTGTCAGATGTAATCTGCACCACTGGGAGATGCAGCGATGTCTGTGGAGGGATCTAGGAGGACACAGAGGTTGGGGACCAGGTAAGTATTGTCCGAGGAGCCTGGGCATTGTGGGGGGAGGGGTTTACAGCTTTGGTTAACTGCTTAAAGAACTTCAGAAAGTTAGGGTACCCAGAATAGAGTTATTAGGACAGCTGTAACAAGTGGTTGTTGGAACTAAAGAGGTATTCAGATCTTTAGACTGTAGGAAGTAACAGATGAAATGGGAAGCTTTCCATATTACCAGTATTCTGTGCAGCATGCGGCAAGTGTGCGAGCTGCCGCTTCAGGCAATAGCTGCAGAGTGATGTCAGGGGCGTCATATTGACTACTACTTATCTTTTCTGTGGTATTAAAGGGGTTGTCCAGGATTTTTAGATGGATGGCCTAAACCCAGGCAACCTCACTACCACCAATCACTGTTAATTTGCCTACTCAAAATTAGCTGATTGGTGGGGGTGTTGGACCCCCGACAATCGGATATTGATGGCCTATACTCGGGATAGAATCCTGAAAGCCTTTTTGCTCTATGAAACCAATCACATTCCACCTATCATTTTTCAGAGCTCCTTTGGGAAATTAAAGGTGGAATCTGGTTATTATGGGCAACTAGGCCAGTGTTCCTTTACAGCAGTTTTAATAAATCCTCCCTTTAGTGATCAGAGCACCATTTCAACTTGCATTTTAGGGACCATATTAAAAGAATCAATAGACCTGGTTTATTAAATTACCAAAGTGCATCCAATTTACTATTTATCAAAATCTCCCCAATATTTCACTTTAGCTTTTTCAGTACGTAGCTGTGAGAAACTGTAGTAAGCCAAAATTAACTTGTAATGAATAGGGCAGGGATTAGCAACCTTCAGCATTCCCTCTGTTGTGGAACTACAACTCTCAGTATGCTCTTTTATCTTCTGTGGAAGTTCTGAGAACAGCAGGGCAAGTTTACATGCTGGGAGTTGTAGTTTCACAACAGCTGGAGTGCCAAAGGTTGCGGAACCCTGATCCTCCATTCTGGACACTGCAGATCTTGCAGACGTGCATGGCATCATACTAATTTATAATGATGTTCTCAGGATAGGTCATCAATATTACCGTAGATCATAGGGGTCCTACTCTTTACACTCCCACTGATCAACTATTTGAAGGCCACATCGCTCAGGCAAATGATACATCCTTTTGATTGTACGCCAAACACAGCACCGTCCATTGTATAGCTGCTGTGCTTGGTATTGCAGCTCAGTCCCATTCATTGGAATGGGATGGAACTCCAGAAAGACCAGTGGTTGCAGAAGTGGATAGACTATGTGACCAATAGACTTGACATCACAGACAAGGGAAGAGGCCGTAGTGGCTCGTTTCGACAGCTGACTGATGGACAACCCCTTTAAGATCATCCATCTGTTTCCAGGAACTGTATAGTCTGTGCTACTACAAGATAAACTAGTCTTTGCTCTGCACGTTCTCAAATGTGTTTGTTTTCAACCTATGTTGTTTCTGCCTGATCATTTCCATGTTTCACTTTCTTTTAAAACAAGTTAACAAAAAAATGATAGAAATACAATAGCCTCTAGTACTTGACTGCAAAATGGATGCTCAGCAGCTGTATCTTGTGTCTTCATTCTTAGTGAACCATGTTGGGGGATCTTAGACGTTCAAATTGCTAGGTATGTAACATATAATAAAAATATAAGATCTATCAACAGCAGCCTGAATGTTTTATATTTGACTGAACAAAAATTGTTCTGAGAAGTAATTGAAAACAGCAAAAAGCAAAACAAATTGGAAAAACTCTGGCAGCAGCTGTAAATGGGATAAAACAATAAAATTAGCGCTACTAACCACTTTTCTCCCCTGACGCTTCCAACATCACACTTCAGTCCTGAACAGCTGACATCTGGCTGCAGTAGAAACATTTTGTGTACATTAGTCACTGGCCTTAGTGGGACGTCAGTGATTGGCTGCGGCCGTGACATGATGTGTACGGAACGTCACTACTACAGCCAGGAAAATAAGGACCAGAATGCGACACTGGAAGCAATAGGGAAGAAAAGTGGTAAACGGTGCTTCCTTCATTATTTTATCACATTTGCAGCTGCTGTCCAAGATTTTCTTTTTTATCTCTGACAACCCCTTTAGGATGCTGGATTATATTTGTGTTGACTTGCCAATTAATTTCACATTTAGTACAGATTTACAATACTTAATTCATACTTGAGTTTAAAAAAAAAGGTTTGCATAATGCCTGCGCTTCTATGTGCGATCATGACTCTGAAGGAACAGTTATACTTCACTACTGTCTCTTTCAACCATATCATTCTTTGTTTCAGCTGCACAGCTAGATGCTTTTCACTCAGAAGCAGAGAGGAGTCTCCCTTCTGCCAGCACTATACTACTGTGATATCCTTTCCCTTACTTCCCGCTGTGTTTGTTTTCAGCTCTGGAGCTCACAGAACAGATAGGTGGGAGAAATCACACCGAAAAGCAGGAGGCTCGTGTGATGTTCAGAAGCAGTGTAGAAGCAGTTCTCTTATCAGTCTCAGGCCCCCACGTCCTCTCTGCCATCTTCTGTGTCTCTGTTACTAAGGACGAATCTAGCTGACCACAGGCAATGGACCGCAACTTAGGTGTTAGTGAGCTTACAGCTTTTTTTTTTTTTTCAGGTTGATACAGGCAGATTTTTTAAATGAAGAGATTTAGAAATTTGCTAGTGACACTATTCTCTACTAAATGAAATGCAATTGTGTGACGGTACAGAGACTCTTTTAAATATTTTCCATTATTCAGTATTATGCAAAAATGTGCATTTCTTTTAAAACTATACATCACTGTGTGCATATCTAAGAGGGGGCAATGTGCCATGGGAAGTTTTCATCACCTCTACAAACAATCATCTGCTTTCAGTGCCTAATGGTTGTCGGCACGCTCCAACCTTGTGCTACAAAAATGGAATTCATATTATTCCTGCAGAAAGAACTCAGCGTTCCTCTGACATTCTTTATAAAACATAAGTATCACCTGCCAATCTGTTTAACTTCTTCCTACGTACGCTTCTTAATGCTGGAACTCGAGGGGCTGTAACCTAATTTTAAACCTAAGTGAAAGATCTTTTCTAATGTTTGGCATTGACAATGGAAACTGTGTGCAGTGTGCCCAGCATCTCACAGTCTGTGCCTTAAAGGAGCCATAATCATGAAGTTTAATGCAATTGCATAATGATTTGAAAGAATTTAAACCCTATAATCGAAGAAACTATCTTTGTTTCTTGGTTGTTTATACACCTTAGGGTGGGTTCACACTAGCGTTAGGGATTCCGTTATGGCTTTCCGTTATAACAGGGTTATAACAGAAAATAACGGAATGCCCAGGCAGAATGCAAATTTTTTAAAAGGCATTCCGTTTTGCTTTCCGTCCTAATAGAAGTCTATGGGAAAGCATAACTGATCCGTCTGGGTCCCGTTATGCAAGACGGAAAACAAAGTCCTGTCGACAGGACTTTGTTTTCCGTCTTTGATAACGGGACCATAGACTTCTATTAGGACGGAGAGCAAACAATGCCTTTTTAAAGGCTTCCGTTTTGCATTCCGTCATAATACAACGGATCCGTCCTTCTGTCTTATGGATTACGTTATTTTTCGTTATAACCATGTTCTAACTGAAAGACATAACGGAATCCCTAACGCTAGTATGAACCCACCCTTAATGCCTCCACTGTTCTGGTCCTTTAATTTTGATTAATATACCGTATTTCACACGTCCTACCGTACCTGTAGGTTATATATTTTATCAATCTGCTGCTCCTTATGTGACGACTGAGATATAATATCAATCAATTTCTTTCTTTACAGATTACATTTTGCTGTGGTTTCTGCCTGAAACGTGCCGTAGATTTTATTGCAGAAATTTCTGCAACTGAAAATCCCCTCCATTCATCTGAATCAGTTTTTTTGGCTGCAAGTACATAGACTTCTCCAAGCTCCAGTCAGATGAATGGGACTGATTTTCAGTAGCGGACATTTCAGCAACAGAATCTGCTTTGAATGAAGGCACCCTAAATGGTCTACAGATCATAGTAAGACTTCATGGGCAGTAATACATTTGAAGAAAGAAGGGAAAGTCAGGACCTTTTGGGAATCTGTCACCAGGAATTCAATTTTTTACCCAGCACCATGAGGTGATTTTGTCATTCCCTCCATTGCAATATACAAGGGAAAAATAGGAGAGCCTCATAGGCAGGACAGCATTAGTATAGCGATAGGTTAGCGTAGAGTGGCCGCTCAAGACACAACAGCCTGTGGAGCAAGCAGTGGGAGTTGTATCTGCTGCTTGCTGTCACTCAGGTCACAGGCACAACCGGAACTTTCCTGGATAAGAGTAGGAGGAAAACAGGGACTGGTAGCCGCGCTGCTACTGAGGACCACTCTGGGAAAAGTTGAAAGCAGACTTTGTTGGCTGCAAAGACAGCGTGTTTCGGGATCTTACTGATCCTTAATCAAGTCAGACACACCAGATGCTTTCAACATTCTCTGGTGTTATCCTCAGTAGCAGCAACGCTACCAGTCCCTGTTTTCCTCCTACTCTTATCAATTGCTTGCCTGTAGTCTTGAGCGAACTTGTGTTTTCAAGTTCGGCGTACAGGTTTGAGTTATCTAAGGCTACTTCCACATTAGCGGCAGCCTTCTCCGGCAGGCTTTTCTGGCGGGTAAACAGCCTGCCGGATCCGTGATGCCGCTAGTGCGCACGTGCTGCCGGGGGTCCGCTCCGGCCCTATCGACTATAATGGGGGCGGGCCGGAGGTCCGGCGGCAACACGGCAAGCATGCCGAGAGGCGGCCGGCATAAAACTATGACATGTTGGAACAGCCTGCCGGAGAAGGCTGCCGCTAATGTGAAAGTAGCCTAAGAATTCTAGTATGGATTCTGCTGCCACAGACCATAACAGAATTCTATGACGGCATGCATCACAGAAGCCAATAAGAGGCATTCCGTATTGTATTCTGTCATAATACAAGTCTTTGCTGGCCACAGACTTCTATTATGGCGGAATGCAATACGGAATGCCTCTTATTGGCTTCTGTGATGCATGCCGTCATAGAATTCTGTTATGGTACGTGGTAGCGGAATCCATAACGGGATTCTTAGATAACCCGAATCTGTACAGCGAACTTGAAAACACAAGTTCACGCAACACTACTTGCATGCCATTTCTTGTGCAAAAGTCGGCCTGGTCAGCTGTGTTTTTTCGGCCCAGATTTATCAGTATTTAAAAAAAAAAAAAGTCACAAAATCACCTGACCTATGTAGAATCACTATAGCATTATATTGATTTATGAATTTATCAGTGTTATTCAATACATTCCAGAACTCTAAGGGTTAAATAGCATCATAAATCAATATAATGCTATGAGATCCTATCAGTAGGTCAGGAAGGGAGCTCTCGCTGACACACGCTGCGTGTTAAGTGCACTGAGCTTAAAGGGTTTCTCCTCAGGATAGGCTCCTATCAGCTGATCAGTGGGAGTCCGACTCCCCGCACTCCCGCCAATCAGCTCGTCTGTGTAGCTCCGTCGACAGAAGCCCGCACAAGAGTTACACAGCACCGTCAACCTTGTAGCGGTGGGAGCTTACTAGTACAGAGCTGCACCCATTGACTTATCCTGAGGATATTCCCCCACTTAAAAAAAACCTGTATAACCCCTTTAAATAAGGTTCAGGAGGGTTTATAAGAAATACCTGCATGGTGATTATATGATGCCTGAAATAAATTTTGAGGATCAATATTTCAAATACAGAATGCCTTCTCTGGGTGCACCTCATTTTCTGGTTAGAAGAATGGCACCCACAGCAGCTATAAATCGGAGGCATGCCCCATTTCTCTTCACATTACACTATAATGCTTAGCGTTCATAAGTTACATCCACGAGGGAGGGAAATGCTGTGGATTTCCTGTCCGAATTTGCATCCGTAAAATTCTGCGGCAGTACACGGGAGCCACAGAAATTCTCTTCTGCTGCAGATGTTATGCTTTTTTTTGTATAGAGCTGTGGATTTGTGGACATTTTTTCTGCTTCTGATAGATTGTCTAGAGCAAGCAATAGGCAAGCATCCTGAAACATGGAAAACACGCCATATACTACTCAGAATAATGTGCACAGATCCCTGCAGCTCTGTAGTATTAGACACTATGATACCTGTATAGAGCACCAGATTACAGAACATCCTCCTCTATATGCAATGCTTCTAAGGGAGAACACATCCATAGTACAGCGCCTAATGAAGCATGCCATGAAGTAAAAAATGCACTGAGGGACAAGATGGACCCATGGATTTCCAGAAATTTGCATTAATAATATTGGGTGCATGTAAATGAAGAATCGCAAATAAACTTCAGTGCTGACGGCTGTATTAAGTGCTGAGCGTATAATTTTAGGCATCATTTAATTTTGGTTGGTATTTTCGAGATGGATTTAGATACTGTCAAATTAAGAAGAATACGCGAAGGCAGGAAACAACAGTATTTCATTGGAATAGCTTCATTTCTGTGATTTTGCCTACCAAAATAGCTAAAAGTGTTTAAAGGTTTTAAAAATGCCTGGGTGTAAGTAGAAAATGTAAATTGTTATTTTTCAGCAAGTTCTAGGTTTAGAATACGTTTAAAGACGTCCAATTGTTCTGTTATTTTAGAAGGTATGGACTTCCCGCAGCTATCAGAAGATTATAGGTATATATGATATACTCCTTACCCCCCATGTATGCACCACTCTTTTTTTAATGCTTGCTTAGTTGTAATATTACCTTCCCACTGAAGCCCCAGCTGGTGAAAAAAATGACGTTCTGAGCACACCTATGTGTTCCTGATATCTTGGGAATCAATCATCTCTAAAAATTGTAATTAGGAATGAATGGAACAGAGATAGTGACATTACGTTGTGCAATTTGCATAATGGGTTTTGGAAGATTTGCATAATGATTGAAGTAGTGTATCTGGTATTGAGTAGTGAACCATGTCTGGAGTTACAATCTTTTGGAAACCCTGTTATCTACAAAGACACATGAGGGCAACTAAATAATTAAACCAATATTTTACCATTAATGTGATATTGATGTTCTGCTGGTTGACTGGAAGGATAATTCACTCATCAACGGCTGCTTTCAGTATTACTGTCCTTGGTTAATCTGACAACAGTTCAGATGACAAATTAAGATTGTTTTAGGAGAAAAGTTTGTTGCATATTCTGGGTATTGGCGAGAGAACTGGGTGTTTAATATCTGCCCGACCGTCCTAAATGTGAAATCGGAGTATGTTGCCCTAAAGGGGTTGTCTCATGACAGACAATGGGGGCATATCACTAGGATATGCTCCCATTGTCTTAGGCTCCTTTCACATCACCATTTCTCCTTTCCGTTCTCTGGCTCCGTTGAGGCGCAGGAGAACGGAAAGGACGGATTCTACAGATAACTGAGACCTAACTGAGCGTAACGGAGCCTAAAGACCCCATAGTTTTTGAGTGGACACCAAACGGACCCCATTATAGTCTATGGGGTCTTTAGGCTCCGTTACACTCAGTTAGGTCTCGGTTATCTGCAGAATCCGTCCTTTCCGTTCTCCTGCTCCTCAACGGAGCCGGAGAACGGAAAGGAAAAATGGTGATGTGAAAGGAACCTTATAGGTGCGCGTCCCACGCCTGGGACCCGCACATGTATCGAGAACGGAGCCCCGAATATAGCAGAGCGCTGGATCTTTCATTCACAATACGTGATATCACAGCTTATCTACTCCCTCCTGACCTCTGCCCATGTCACACAGCATGCCTAGAAAACTCTCCCATAGAAGTCAACAGGGTCAGCTCCTGTCCATTGTGTCTATGGACCATGTAGCCTCTCTTAAAAGATAAGAAGTCTTAACATATTTTAGGCCTAGTGAAAAATTGCAAGGTGATATACAATTTTTTAAATATAGATAGAGACATAGAAGAAAAAAATAAAAATAATTCTTAAAAAAATGTTTTATGTAAAAATGGGATTTAAGTAATGGGTCATTTTCTGATTACATATTTCCTTTTAGTCCTGCTCAGATTGGGCAGCACAAATCACCTCCCTTTAAAGGGATGATCGCTTTTTATACCGCCGCTGCCTCTTCCATGTCCCGCAGATGCAAACATCTGGTGATGGGGGGAGCAGCAAATAGCAGGCCGCGACGGGGATGAGCCTCCCTAGCATCGCGGGTGACACTAGGGAGGCTCGTCCCCATTGCCGCCTGCTATTGGATGCAGGGTCAGAAGCGACGTGAGGGGCCAGGGTCAGAGTCAGTGTGAGGGGCCCGGCAGTAGGGGAGGCATTTTAGGGGTTGGATAAGTGTATAACGTCCACATGTTCTTTCAGTACATAGAGCTAGGACTTACAGGGACTTCATCAACTATCCTCTTGTTTGTGATGCAGAAGAAAACATCTGAGAGACTAGTGACCCATCACCCTTTCTTTGCAAATGATGTAGGAAATTGCCTTGTATTTCATATACCTGCTACCCCAGCCCAAGTGCTTGTAATAACTGTGTCTGGCAGGAGGTCAGTGTGGAATGTCAGGAAGCTGCCTTTGTGCGGCTGGATCTTCTCACTAATCATTCATCGGTGGTATAATAAAAGACCCGGACCTTCTTAATAAATAGAATTACTAAGCACACAAAGTACAGAGGGCTAAGATAAAATTATCTGCATTCATTATGAGAAGCACATCCTTTAAATGTCATGCATCATCTTCTCCCCGGCGGATAGCATGCCGATACCCTCACATGACACAGATCTCAATTAGGGGAAAGTTTCATTTTAATAAACCAATAAAATCTCTTAATTGTCAAGAATAACAAGCAGCCAGTGCAGTTAGTTTCAGGATGAAGCATTAGAGTTAATGTATCAATTAGATGTATTTAGATTGTTTTTAAATCAGCGTGGTTAAAAATAAAATAAAAACGTAATTTTTTGGGGGTGGATTTGAATAAGTTACATATACCCGGTTTCTTGCCATCTAATTTTTGCTCACAGGTTAGCACATGCTACAGACAATAAATGACCGTGCTTTTGAATGCTTTATGTTACTATTAGTATTAGGCTAGTTTCACACTAGCGTTCGTCGGTCCGCTCGTGAGCTCCGTTTGAAGGAGCTCACGAGCGGACCCGAACGCCTCCGTCCAGCCCTGATGCAGTCTGAATGGAGCGGATCAGTCTGGCGGCGTTCAGCCTCCGCTCCGCTCGCCTCCGCACGGACAGGCGGACAGCTGAACGCTGCTTGCAGCGTTCAGCTGTCCGCCTGGCCGTGCGGAGGCGAGCGGATCCGTTCAGACTTACAATGTAAGTCAATGGGAACGGATCCGCTTGAAGAGGTCACCATATGGCTCAATCTTCGAGCGGATCCGTCCCCCATTGACTTTACATTGAAAGTCTGAACGGATCCGCTCAGGCATCTTGCGCACTTAGAAAATTTTCTACGTTATTAATGCAGACGGATCCGTACTGAACGGAGCCTCCGTCTGCATTAATATGATCGGATCCGTTCAGAACGGATCCGATTAAGCGCTAGTGTGAAAGTAGCCTTAGTTGTTTGTTTCTTTATCTTACTGAAAGTAAAACGAGGAACTGTCCCATAATTAAGCCTCTATAAAATACTGCAAACAACAAACTCGGAAATATAAATCCCGTTATCACACTACATAAAAGATTTCAGAACTAGGTGGGAGAGGACAAATCAAGGATTCCAATTACATGTTCTTTAATTTCAGGTGAAAATTCTCTATAGTGCTTGATAAAGAAGCCTGGCACTTCTGCCCATAGATCCTTCCATTCGGGTCACTTGCACTGGGGTTCGAAGCTGCTGGATATACCCGCATTCTCCACAAAACTACAGATTTGTTACTTCTAGTACTTCTTTAAAATATACTTTGTCTCACAGCAAAGTTTTGTTCAGTGTAAAAAATGTTACAAAGATAGTAAAAAAGATTAAGAGTGACATAGAAATAAGTGGAATACGTGCATGGAGAGTCAGCCAGAGATGGTCAGGGCTCTGGTTTGATCCCAAATCCAAGGGGCTTTTAAGCCATTTTTCTGACCGCCTGCCATTTGGGCGTGACCCCTACAACTTTGCACAGTAACGTGAAGAGTTAAATGCATCATTGACTACAAGGATTGTTTTGGTGTAGAGTGCTGCCTCTGCCCCCAAATAAGCATGAGATTGGCCTCTCCAAGCTGCCACTCCGCGTTAGGGAGGAAACGGTGGATATCACCCCACAAAATGTATGTCTGGAGTTCATGTCGCATCGCTATGCATTGCTGTACTGGGAGGCTTGCTATGCCTACCAGACAAGCTGCTGGCCTTGTCAGAGCCAATCAGGTATCCAACCCTGTGTCCAATCCCAGAGCTAAGCGGGAGATTTAAGACTGGTGATTCCTATCAACATTGCCTGTGATTGCAATTAGTATTCTAGGTTCTATACTGTGCGACTTCATTCTGACGATTCCGGTAATCTGACCTCTGGCTTGGTTTTGGATTTGCCATTTTCCCTGCTGTTCCTGTTTATATGGATTGTTTTCAGTAACTGACCTTGTCTCTCCTTTGGATTAACTATTTGTGTACCGCATTGATCGTGTATCTCTTTTTCTGGTTTTGAGCCAACTTGTCTACTTCTCTTTGTACCTCCCTAGTCAGTCTGGAAGGTCTGCTACTTGTGTACCGCACCATGTTCTGTTATCATCTTTGCAGACATATCCTGGGTCTCTACCAACCAACATCATCCTGTCTTCCAGAGGGCCCTGGTGAATATCTAGGGTTAGCCTTAGATTCATACTACCTGCAGTGGTTTTGGAAGGCTGGTAGCAGATTTTGGGTTCATTGGCCGTGGTCCAGACGATGACTCTAGTACTTTCTAACATTTTATTCTAGAGGAACTAGGTATATGAAGACCTTCTTTAAGTAAGCTAGGATTACAGTCACACATTATAATATTTGCAATTGATTATTAGAAAAGCTATATATGATTTCTTTCCTAATCAGGCTTGTAATGTATTTCTGTTAGTCCACGTCTAATCAATACAATTTTCGTTGTGCACATGGATTGGACCATATTCATGGTGGTTCCAACATGGACTTTTGTTTTTTAGTTTGTGTTAACCGAGACGGACAAAATGCTTTACAATATAAGAGCCATCAACTTATGGCTCATACACACAATAGTATTATGCGTCATCTGTAATACATGCATATTGACTACTATGGGCCCACACTGTTTCAAGCTTGATATGGCTGGGACCACAGAATGCCCAAGAGCTCACATTTTTCTCTGTGGATGTGTTTTATGCAGGAGCTGGTTTAATAGAAAATGGGGCCTGGTGTAACAAAGCAAATAGGGCCTAGTTGCTGGCTATTTTTTTTATTTTTATATCAGTATAGTAATTTCAGCTTAAATACTACCGCTATACTGCCATGTAGTGTCAATATTATATTACTATATATAGTAACATAGTTTGTCAGGCTGAAAAAAGACATCCATCTATCCAGTTCGGCCTGTCATCCTGCAAGATGATCCAGAGGAAGGCAAAAAAAAAACTGTGAGGTAGAGGACAATTTTCCTCATTTAAGATGAAAAAAAAAAAAAAAAAATCCTTCCCGACTCCAATCAGGCAATTAGAATAACTCCCTGAGTCCTCTCTAGTAGCTATAGCCTGTAATATTATTACGCTCCAGAAATACATCCAGGCCCCTCTTGAATTCCTTTATTGTACTCACCATCACCACCTCCTCAGGCAGAGAGTTCCATAGTCTCACTGCTCTTACCGTAAAGAATCCTCTTCTATGTTTGTGTACAAACCTTCTTTCCTCCAGACGCAGAGGATGTCCCCTCGTCACAGTCACAGTCCTGGGAATGAATAGCTGATGGGAGAGATCTCTGTACTGACCCCTGATATATTTATACATAGTTGTTAGATCTTATATCGCCCACATGAAAAAAGCCTATAGTGCCCAAATTATATGCAAAATACAGATAATGCAGTTTGGGAACAGCAATTCAGTTCTCAAATAATAAAAGCATATAGTGGACAATACATGATGTATTAGTTTGCTGATGGTATCCCTTTCTTTGGGAGAAGAGGCCCCCAGCAGTTGCCCAGTTTGTCACATCCTAAAACCAGCACTGGCTGTATGAATACATCCTTTTTTCTCCTTCCTTTGTATCTAGATTATCCTTCTTATAGCATTGCTAGATTTTATTTGACAACCACAGACAATGACCAAATCATCCTGACAGTTTGTCAGACAGTGGAGGTAAATGACTGGCAAACATACAAACAGCCACCGCTTTCTCCACAGTCCCAGGAAATTGCATATGACAATTGCAAAGTTCAGATGAATTGTGTTTGTTCCTTGTCTCTGTTCCCATAATATGCAGCCATCAGCATGCCAGGAGAGAAAGTCAGCCGCTGAGATATTAGTGGAACACCTCCTGAAAATAATGGCACCTCCAGGGGATTCATGTTAAAACTGATTCAGATGTCACAACTTTTGCCTGGTGTAATATGACAGCACAATGTATATTATGAGATTGTAGCTTTTTCCCTGGGAGCCGAATCATGTTGGACCTCAAGCACTTTG